>NC_072376.2:84507016-84810483 GCF_028885625.2 Pongo pygmaeus
AAACTGTCAGTTCCTTGCATAGTTCTTATGTAAGCTATGATGTAATTATTTGATTTCTCCTCCAGTCTATAATCTCACTGAGGTCAGGAAATAAGCTTATTTTATGTTAACCACCATATACCTGGCATATAGCATTAAAATACTTATTAAAAGACTGAATCGATCAAAATTTTATTGCATGTCTACCACACGGCAGACACTTTTGGATATAATTATGAGGCTTAATAATATACAGTAACTGCACTCAAGGAACAATCAACCTATTAGAAAACTGCTCCTGTTGAGGTTTGGGTTGATAATTATGGACCAGGTGAGGAAATTAAAAATTTGAAAACTCTACTCTCTTGAAGCTTGGTGGAGGATTCAGGCCAGCTCCAAGAGGGTCAACAATTTTTATCATGCTTATTGGAATATTGCCAATACCTAAAATAGGCCTTGCACATGGCAGATGATGGGTCAGTATTTATAGCATGAGACATGCCCCATAGCTGAGAACCACTTTCCCAGTAAATCAACCATGTTACAAGTTAGTAAAACTATAAACATTTCTTAATATAACAAGATATGATATAGAATCCTAAGAAAGGCTTAACATATATGACAAATCTCTTATTTGAAACATTAAAACCTTGGATATGTTCATATCCATGTGTTTCTTCTTCATATAGGAAGCTTGGTGAAATGTCAAGATCTACAAAATAGAAAGAGGTTAAAAAAAGCAGATGGAAGACATCTGATTATTCTCCCCACTGCTTCACAAAGGAGTGGGGATGAGTAGAGGGTATCCTTCCTTTCTTAGGAAGTTATATTGAAATCATCTAGGGCTTGCTCAAACTTGTTCACTTGACCCTTAAGCCCCCAGAGAAAAGTGTCAACTTAGTTAACCAAAAATAGATTATGGAGAATTAAGGTTAGTGATGAAATCTTTGAAGGTATTTGAAATCATCTGGTTTTGAGTCTAGATTCAAAATAAAGATTTAATGTTAACAGTGAAGGCTTATACTACTGACATTTTAGCTCTTTGTGCCTGAATCTCTGATAAGTACTTTACATAAATTATTTAATTTATGCATCCAAACACCCAGATTCGCATGGCAACACCTACAGAATTTTACCGCATTCACACGCACAGTCATTACTATCATTAGGAAATACGGCCCTGAAATAGATTAAATATATTTGTACCCAAAAGGTGGACAACTTGTATGGCTAATTTAAAATAACAGATAAACCAAAGGGATTTAACATTACTAGTGACATATAATAGTAAATACTGTGTGTTAAGTGTTCTCATTACACTTAAATTATGATTGAGTTAAAATTAAAAACAACTTAAACGTTCTAAGCCAGTTTCTCCTCCCAGTAACAGTCTTTTTTTAATGATTAGCTTTACCGCCTTATCGTTACTTGAGACTGTTTTATGAACTGCAAATAATTTTTTAAAATTTACCTACATTTTATTAACATTTTAAAAGTCTCTGTTTCCTTTGGAAAAATTGTAATAATTTCCATCTTGCAATATAGTTGGAAAGAATATATGATACCCAATAATAATTGTTAATTTATTTCTTAAACACTGCTCCCATTATATCATTGCATTTGGCATCTATTTCCTCTTGTTTTGAGTCCAAAATTTCTGACTCCCTCCCAAGATTGTTCATGATCTACCTCTACATTATTTATATTCATTTGTTCTTCTTTCATTAAATATACACTTAACACTTAATATATGAGCTCTTTTCAATAAAAGAAAGCATGACATAAGAAATATAAGCTTCTCTTTAAAAGGGAATCCCATTTAAATTAAGGTGATACTCTGAAGCAAATTACTTGGACCTAAAAGTATTCCCTTAATTCAGAAACTATCATCTCGGTTCTGATATGGAAATGAAATTGACAACCAGGTAAAGGGAAGAGCACATCTGCTGAGCAGTCAACCAAGGCAAAGTTGACAAACAATTTTAAGGGACAGCATGATCTTTTCTCTACCATAGGGACACCTTTCACCCTAATCAATGCAAAAAGATAGATTTTTTTTGCTGTTAGCTTTCTTCTACAGTTTCTCTCCAGGACCCTATCTGACATTTCATCTAAGTCTCTATGTCTATGTAGGCCTCAAGCCTGGTTAGCCATAATTTTAGATGACCATGAGAAATCATAAAGCATGGCCAGCACAGGAGATAGTTATTTGAACATCGTTAGAGAAAAACTGAATGTTCCTGGTCTTGAATTTCCATGAGGTAGCTTCATTACAGTATCATTGTTGGTTTCTCTTTCTGCTTCTCATTCTCATTTGATGATGAATTAGAGGAAGAGGAAAGAGCCTGCTCAGGTCAGTATTTTGGGTCTAACAGGCTACAACAGGGCAGTGGGTATGGAGGAGAGGGAAGACTTCAGTCTTCTGTCTGTCTTGCCTAAAGTTATCTGCCTGACTCCAGGGGGAAAACCTGAAATTATCCAGTTGGAGAGTGACGAGGGTTGGGAATAAGACTAATTTAGAACAAGGTTTCTAAATCTCAGCATCGTTGACATTTTGGGCCAGATAATTAAAAATTCTATGCTGTGTAGGGCTGTCTGTTGTGCTGTAGGATGCTGAGCAGCATCCTAGGCCTCTCTCGCTATTAGCAGTAGCATCCCCCTCCACTCCCGCCCCACCCACCAGTGTTAACAATAAAAAAAGTCTACAGACATTGCCATATGTCCCTGGGAACTGACGTGGACCCAAATTATCCTCAGTTGAGAACCACTGATTTAGAATAATGCAAACATTATGACTATACACTTAAGTATATGCAATTGTATGTGCAATTCAGGTCTAAACAACAATAAAACTATTTCATTCTTCATCTGTGTGATTTCCATGTCTATCTTTCAGTTGGTCATGAAGTTGGGGAGGGAAGGGGAGGAGTGCTATTCTTACCTCTCCAAATCTCTTACCTGTATTAATTACTTAAAATGCAACTAATATATTAAGTTTTAAAAATTATTTTCTCTCCCATAGCTCCATTCTCTGATACTCTATTTACTTTAGAATAATTTGTATTTGAGACAGAGTCATAGTCTATTATCTAATTTTTTAGTGGACTTAAGAACAAAAGTCCTATTGACTGTTTTTAAAACATAAAATGCATCACTTTGTTATTCCTTTGACACTCTCAAAATCATACTTACTACTTACTGTCTGATGAATATACTGTATCCATTCCTACACAGAAATCCTTTACATTTTCACACGTCCTTCAAAAAACACAAACAAGGCAAACAAAAAAACAACAACAGGAAAAGAAATCTCTAAAAGCAGTTTAACTCCTAACTTCTTGATGAATTACATAACTATTAAACTTGTTGAATCTTTCAATTTTATAATGATGAAAACTAAGTCCTAAAAAGGGACATGATTTGTCTAAGGTCACAAAGCCAACTAGTAGTATGACTAAAACTAAAGCCTTACTCTCCTAAGTCCTGATTTAATACTTTTATCACTTCATGATTGGATAACTATGGTCACATCTTCATTTTCTAAAGTGTTATAGCATTTATGATATATTGCCTATAATATGGCTTAATAATAGCATGACTTTCATTGTTTAGGTTTTTTTCCTTCTAATTTTCCCATGTATTTATTTTTTCTCCTCTAATAGCTATAAGTTCTATGAGGACAAGAACCATATCAAAATCTCTATTGCATTACTCCAAAAGCCTTCTTATTAGGCACATTTGCAGGCCAAATAAGTCTGTACTGATTGTCTTCCAGATAGTAGAAAAAAAGTAGCCCAGGGACATAATGAATGACATAAGAATAACATCTCCACAGGAATTTTGAAATTTTAGATAACTTATGAAGTAAAATTTGGTATAGAGAAACTAAAATATGATTGTCTATTTGTGCATCTGTATATGGCACTGTAAATAATGGATGACTTGTATTTACTCACTTCATCCTCTCAACATCCCTACTATTTTTTTCAATATGCCAATAAAGAGACAGAAGCAGGACAGAGAGTCCAAGAAGCATGCCAAAGTTACACAACTAGCAAAACGTTAATAGTCAAAAGGTTAATATGAAAAGTTCATAGTCCAGAGTTGAAAACATTCATATGATTCACAACTGATGATCCTCTATACACATCTATTGCCAAGGCTAGTAATTTGTTTTCTGTGTGTTGTTTGGTCTTCATAACAGAAATTAGTGCCAAGAACAAATAAAAATGTGTTTGAATTTCTGTACTCATTTTCCATTTCACAGAGATATGGTGTAAGTGTAATTTTATAAATTGCCAACTCAATAGACCAAAATATAATTAACAGATATTAGCATAAACAAAATCATGTTTCATGAAACTAAGAATTTTTCTCCTTCACTGTCATTGCTTGAAATCTAATCTTAAGCATGGGGGAAAGAGGTAAACTATAGATATCCAAGAAATTATATTAAATATCAAAAGTTGTGAGAGGGGGAGGGTGGGTTGAGAGATAGGGAAATAAAACAGCATAGGCTTAGGTAATAAATTTGCAAGATCAATATAATATATATTTCATATTGGCATGAGGTAACATACATAAAGTACATCAAAATCTCAATTATCTTTTAGAAGTAGGTGGTTTGCATATTATTATTTCTCCTCAGTTGTTCTCTGCCAAGTTAAAAAGAAAGAACACAAGTTTCAGGATATTGACAAAATTTCTTCTGAATCTGATTAAGGTTAATAAAGGAGAAATAAAGATAAATTTAAAGAGACCATTAGTGGTTGCTGTGCAGCACTGTGCCAATAGTTGTATGCTTTGTATTAATAAATATATTACCTTCAGTCTTAGAATGTTGAAAAAAATCACATTTGTTCAAAAGCTGTAACAACAAGAATCCACAGAGTTACCAGGCATAAATCATTCTATATCATCCTGTGAAGCAGAGTGATTCTAGAAAGAACTATTTCATCCTTCATAGGCAACATGAAAGCAGATGGACAAAGTCCTGCAAGTTTTGATTATCCCCAGAACAAAATAAAAATTACAATTCATGTTTTAATTCCATCTCATTATGGCTTTTTAAATTTATGATTCCCCCTTGACGACAACGGAAAACTACTTGATCAACCAAAAGAAACTTTTGCTTCATGCTTCCTTTATTTTAGCATTCTTGTACTTTAAATATGTAGATCAATATTTAAATTTAATGCCATCATGCACATATTTTGGAGGCAGGGCACAGTCATGGAAGTTCTCACACAGATTGCCAAAGGGTACCAACAAATAAGAGAAGTGAATTAAAAGATCAAAAAGCTTTAAAAAGGAGTCACTACTCACAATGTTCATCAGGGTCAGGAGGTAGTTTTGGACGTGCTCTTTGCCATGGAAACGGACCACAGAGTCATCCACTCCCAGCAGTACCTCGATGTTGTAATCATTTTCTCCCGCGTGTCTGCGGCGTCTCATTGTTTCATTCAGCTGCTGGTGGATGTTGCCATAAACAGTACCTAGATCATCAAGGTCTTCCAGGTCTGACTCTAATAAGAAACAAAAGGAACCAGGAATTTCAGTTTCCCCAACAGGCCTTCCAATAAATTCTTAGAAAAAAAGAATCTTCTCAGGGGCCTATCAGGATCATTCATAATCACTGAGATGCTGTTTTTCAGTTTATTCCTTAAATAATACGCATATGCATACGATCAGACAGACCTGCTACAAACTGAACATAGAAGAGCAACACTGAGGGTAAAATCATATTATTATACAGGGAGCGGTGCCATCATGGCAGACGGACTATTCTATAAGGATAGAAGTGGTTCAGTTTTTCTCCCAGCGAAGAGCCAAGGCAGTGGGGGTACAAAATACAGGCTGGCTATGTAGTTATTAAATAAATTGAGATTACAAATAAAAATAACTCCAGTATGTTTACAATGATTAAGTTACTATAACCATGGAGTATAGAATTTGTGTCACATAAATTTAAATTGCTCCTCTTTCCAGTAACCTTAATTTAAAAATTAAATGATAGCATGGCAACACAACAGCATCTAGTGATATGATTATCAGTCACTATGTATTGCTTTATTTCTTCTGATTATGGTTTTCTAGTGAATGCTGCTAGTGAAGAAGTGGATATACAGGGTATATACTATATACATAAGTGTGTGTGTGTGTGTGTGTGTGTGTATGTGTATGTGTGTGTGGATAACATAGTATATAATAGACAGGGTATATATTATATACATATGCCAATAAAATATACATATATGTGTATATGCAGGGATACACAGGAAAACTTTAGTGCTCCACATTTGCACTGGCCATCATTTGGATGGCAAGTCATTTCAGTTGCTATATACCTAAATCTGAGATATCAAAGTAAGAAGTCAGTCAGAAAATAACTTATATTCAAAGAAAAATAAAAGTAAAAATAATTTCTTATTTAATGCAGTTCAAGAAACTTACATTTTTTACTTTCCAAATGAACATTTCATACACACATACACACACATATACATACAACATACCTATATACATGGAAAGAAAGAAGAAGAGAGACATCATCAGGTTTTAATTACCTAAGTTATCTGTTTTCAGATGACTATATTTTTTGAGAAAAAAATGTTTTAGTGAATTAAAAAATAAAATCTATCATTTGGATTAAAATTAGAGAGTATTCAAAACTGCTGGTACATAAAAACCAAAAATATATTCATCTCCATTTCAAGTATATAGAACTTGGAAAAGATTTTATTTTATAAGCTGCCTTGATGTCTAAAACAACCGTATATCTAAAAACAAGTTTGACAGAACCAGCTCTGACTCATGCTTTATATGATGGTTTATTTCATGCTGCACTGGGGCTTGTTAGCCATTTGAGTCAGCATCTGACATTAATAAATAGGTATTGTCCTCTCCACCTTTGTGGCTTTAATAAAATTAAGACAGGGGAAAAATAGGTGTCTCTTGGCTGGGAAGGTTGATGACCAAGCTCTAGCCAAAAAGGATTAGAAGTAGTGAAAGTACAGATCCTACTCACACTTTTTCTACCTTTAAAAAATATATAGAAACACCAATACCCTCCCTTACAAGTAGGGGGACATGGTCTGAATGTGACTACTCAGGTTTAAAAGCTCTACTTTAATTCACTTTGACCTAAGCCCAACTGCTAGCTCATTAGCTGGGAAAATTCTCCTCACCAAGGAATTACATTGGCTCCACAATACATAAATAACTCTCACCATCATCCACATCAAACAGAAAGCTTTCCTCAAAAGTTTTCAAGAGCTGCAAACCCTCACTGAGGTCAAGAGACGACTACACCTGCAAATAGCTTTACTATTCAACCTCAAGTCTTTTTCACACACTTGAGAATGTGAAAGGCTGTGATAGCTAGTGTACAAATATAGGAAATTCAGACATGAGCTCTCAATTCTAAAAATGGCTCTTTTTGGCAGAACGCTCAGAGAAAACATCCAATGGAAATATACTAGCAATGTTATTATATCATGAAGCTTGATGTGTGAATGAAGTAGGCTGAATACTTATTTCAGAAAGGCAGTTCATTCTGCTTTAACACACCTTTGGTTTGGCCTTTGCAAGCCTCTTTAAATAGGTAGTTTTCTGGTAAGGAAACAGAATCTCTTCTTTTATTGCACAAGAAACCTGGGAAAGAAGAAGGAAGCCTTTGAAAATCAAGAATAATTTGTCCCTACTTTCCTCCATGCTGGGCAGTGTTCTTTCCATGTTTCCTAAAATGCACAATATCAAATATTTCAAAGAAAGACAGTAGGATAGCTTCTGGCACTTTTTACTTATACTCATCATTATAATTACAGACTGCTCTGAGGCTGTGAAATATCTTCATTCATAATGAATTTGTCTTAGTAAAACTGCAAAATTATGGCAAAGCTATGACAATAAGAGAAATTGACATAGTTGACTCCATCTTGCTTCTAACCTCCAAGCTGTTCTTGGTTACTTCTGGGCATGGGCCAAACTAACTTTGAGAAGAATTTATTTAATAATTTAACCTTAAAGCAAGGATGACCATAGCCCTTCCCACAACTAAACTGCCTTTGTAAAACGAATGAAAGGCCACTAGGTTAGGATTATGAATGAGGTTTGAATTCTTTTAAGATACAGGCATAATAAAATGATAAACCGCTATTGTTCCAGAGGTCACAAGATTGGAAACTTCCCCAATTACTTCTTCTTTCTTTGTTTCTGTCTTTTTTTTTTTGACAGAGTCTCACTCTGTCACCCAGGTTGGAGTGCAGTGGTGTGATATAGGCTCACTGCAACCTCTGCCTCCCCGGTTCGAGTGATTCTTGTGCCTCAACCTCCCGAGTAGCTGGGATTACAGGCACACACCACCATGCCCAGCTAATTTTTTTTTATTTTTTTATTTTTAGTAGAGACAGGGTTTCACCACATTGGCCAGGCTGGTCTCAAACTACTGACCTCAGCGATCTGCCTGCCTCAGCCTCCCAAAGTGCTGGGATTATAGGCATGAGCCACCACACCTGGCCCCAGTTACTTCTGTAGATAGCATCACTATTGTGGAACCTAAGATTGATCTTTTGAGATATTTTTTAGCCTGTGCATTCTGGCAACCTACTGACGCCAACCAAATGCATGACTCATGACTCAGCTGGTACTGTGGCCCCACCAAGAGGTGGACTCAGCATATGACGATCATTTTCCAACACCTATTGAAGTGGCATCATTGTCTGGGGTAAAGACCCAAGGTTTGTCATCTTGCACCAAGGAAATTCAGTATGCAGACACACACAAGAAGTGGGTTTAGGAACAGAGGTTTAACAGGCAAAAGAAAGAAAAAGGAGAACAGCTCTCTTTCCTGTGAGAGAGAAGGGCATCCAAATGGGGCTTCCAGCTCCCAGCAGAGTACACTGGATTTTATAGACAGGCTGGAGGTAGTAATGTCTGATTTACATAGGGCCCACAGATTAGTTGGACCAGGTGTGACAGTTACATAGCATGCTGGGAAGCTGGCCATCCCACCCTCATCTTATGATTCAAATGGGCTTTCCACTTGGCCAGTGCCATGTTGTCTCATCCTTACTGTACATGTGGCTGGCAAAGAGAAGGGAAGATGGAGCTGCCATGTTGGACATGCCTAGCCCCCAGGTACCCCCTTTCCTATTGGCACAACTGCCAGCATTCACCTAGAAAGTTTCTAGCTTGCCTTTCTATGTCTACAGCTCAATTTTACAGGCTGTTCTTTGTTAGAAAAGAAAATGATTTGGGGCTGCTTTTCATGAAAAGAAAAATGTTACCAAGAACTTCCCTACCCTCACTATTCACCTATATAGTTTCTTCTTTACTCGTGTATCACCATGATCGTGTCTCCAAACAATCAGCAGAACTCATTCCTTAGTCCCCTGCCTACCAAAATGTCTTTGAAAAACAACCTCTGAGCCTTTAGGGAGACGGATTTGAGTAATAACTCCACTTGCCATGTGGTCTGAATGGTGCTAGCTGAGTTGGGCAGCAGAGAGTGATTTATGTGACAACAGAATTAGCAGAAAAAAGGAAAATCCAGGTTACAGAGAGCTTTCTAACAGGTGTGTTCTCAATTGAGTATTCAAAAGGAAAAAAAAAAAGGCCCTGCAAGAGGTAGAGCAGTGTTATTAATCTCATGCTTCATTCCAAAAAGAGGATGCTCACAGTGCTTTTTAAGCTTCTCAGAAATATCAAAGGCAATCCCCTCTTATTTCTTAGAGTGAGTTTTCTTTTTTAAAACTTTTTAGGAAAATGTATGTTTTTGAAGGTTACCTTAGGAATTACTGATGTGCATTAATTAATATTTTGGAAACATTTTAATTGTATCCTTTTGTGCACCTCCTAGTTTCCCAATTACTGTATATGAATTTGCAGAGTGATAATTTTACTATAAGGCCTATTTTATCAAAATGAATTTTTGAGAGGCATATAGGTGTTCAGTCAAGTCACAATAAATACAGTTATTTTTAGTGTTAAGTATAAGATTATCAGTATTAAATCAGAATTTCGAACTTACTAAACAGATAAAGTAGAATATAACTTTATTTGCTGATTATGGACACTAAGGCTTGAAACATTTTTAGGAGAATGACATGTTCATATGCTTAATCATATTTATAGGAAATCAAAGTATAGGATTAGTGAAATTGCTCCCTACCCCAGAAAAAAATTTCTTTTTTTTTTTTTTTATTATTATTATTATTATTATTATTGTTATTATTATTATTATACTTTAGGTTTTATGGTACATGTGCGCAATGTGCAGGTAAGTTACATATGTATACATGTGCCATGCTGGTGCGCTGCACCCACCAACCTGTCATCTAGCATTAGGTATATCTCCCAATGCTATCCCTCCCCCCTCCCCCCACCCCACAACAGTCCCCAGAGTGTGATGTTCCCCTTCCTGTGTCCATGTGTTCTCATTGTTCAATTCCCACCTATGAGTGAGAATATGCGGTGTTTGGTTTTTTGTTCTTGTGATAGTTTACTGAGAATGATGATTTCCAATTTCATCCATGTCCCTACAAAGGACGTGAACTCATCATTTTTTATGGCTGCATAGTATTCCATGGTGTATATGTGCCACATTTTCTTAATCCAGTCTATCATTGTTGGACATTTGGGTTGGTTCCAAGTCTTTGCTATTGTGAATAATGCGGCAATAAACATACGTGTGCATGTGTCTTTATAGCAGCATGATTTATAGTCCTTTGGGTATATACCCAGTAATGGAATGGCTGGGTCGAATGGAATTTCTACTTCTAGATCCCTGAGGAATCGCCACACTGACTTCCACAAGGGTTGAACTAGTTTACAGTCCCACCAACAGTGTAAAAGTGTTCCTATTTCTCCACATCCTCTCCAGCACCTGTTGTTTCCTGACTTTTTAATGATTGCCATTCTAACTGGTGTGAGATGGTATCTCATTGTGGTTTTGATTTGCATTTCTCTGATGGCCAGTGACGGTGAGCATTTTTTCATGTGTTTTTTGGCTGCATAAATGTCTTCTTTTGAGAAGTGTCTGTTCATGTCCTTCGCCCACTTTTTGATGGGGTTGTTTGTTTTTTTCTTGTAAATTTGTTGGAGTTCATTGTAGATTCTGGATATTAGCCCTTTGTCAGATGAGTAGGTTGCGAAAATTTTCTCCCATTTTGTAGGTTGCCTGCTCACTCTGATGGTAGTTTCTTTTGCTGTGCAGAAGCTCTTGAGTTTAATTAGATCCCATTTGTCAATTTTGGCTTTTGTTGCCATTGCTTTTGGTGTTTTAGACATGAAGTCCTTGCCCATGCCTATGTCCTGAATGGTAATGCCTAGGTTTTCTTCTAGGGTTTTTATGGTTTTAGGTCTAACATTTAAGTCTTTAATCCATCTTGAATTGATCTTTGTATAAGGTGTAAGGAAGGGATCCAGTTTCAGCTTTCTACATATGGCTAGCCAGTTTTCCCAGCACCATTTATTAAATAGGGAATCCTTTCCCCATTTCTTGTTTTTGTCAGGTTTGTCAAAGATCAGATACTTGTAGATATGTGGCATTATTTCTGACGGCTCTGTTCTGTTCCATTGATCTATATCTCTGTTTTGGTACCAGTACCATGCTGTTTTGGTTACTGTAGCCTTGTAGTATAGTTTGAAGTCAGGTAGTGTGATGCCTCCAGCTTTGTTCTTTTGGCTTAGGATTGACTTGGCGATGCGGGCTCTTTTTTGGTTCCATATGAACTTTAAAGTAGTTTTTTCCAATTCTGTGAAGAAAGTCATTGGTAGCTTGATGGGGATGGCATTGAATCTGTAAATTACCTTGGGAAGGATGGCCATTTTCATGATATTGATTCTTCCTACCCATGAGCATGGAATGTTCTTCCATTTGTTTGTATCCTCTTTTATTTCCTTGAGCAGTGGTTTGTAGTTCTCCTTGAAGAGGTCTTTCACATCCCTTGTAAGTTGGATTCCTAGGTATTTTATTCTCTTTGAAGCAATTGTGAATGGGAGTTCACTCATGATTTGGCTCTCTGTTTGTCTGTTATTGATGTATAAGAATGCTTGTGATTTTTGCACATTGATTTTGTATCCTGAGACTTTGCTGAAGTTGCTTATCAGCTTAAGGAGATTTTGGGCTGAGACAATGGGGTTTTCTAGATATACTATCATGTCATCTGCAAACAGGGACAATTTGACTTCCTCTTTTCCTAATTGAATACCCTTGATTTCCTTCTCCTGCCTAATTGCCCTGGCCAGAACTTCCAACACTATGTTGAATAGAAGTGGTGAGAGAGGGCATCCCTGTCTTGTGCCAGTTTTCAAAGGGAATGCTTCCAGTTTTTGCCCATTCAGTATGATATTGGCTGTGGGTTTGTCATAAATAGCTCTTATTATTTTGAGATACGTCCCATCAATTCCTAATTTATTGAGAGTTTTTAGCATGAAGGGTTGTTGAATTTTGTCAAAGGCCTTTTCTGCATCTATGGAGATAATCATGTGGTTTTTGTCTTTCGTTCTGTTTATATGCTGGATTACATTTATTGATTTGCGTATATTGAACCAGCCTTGCATCCCAGGGATGAAGCCCACTTGATCATGGTGGATAAGCTTTTTGATGTGCTGCTGGATTTGAAAAGGGACAGGAGATGAAGGTAAAATTGGAAAGGTACAAGTTCTGAATCTAATACAAATACATTTGGTGTTGGAATGCAATTATAAGCATACTGTGATAGAGCCAGTGATAAAACCATCTATCCAATATTCATTCTCTTTTCCCTAAGGAGCAGAATGTTAATTTTATTTGAAATAATAATAAACCCAGCAAAAAGTCGCTCCCAATCTCCCTGTGACTAAGTATAAGCCAATGAGATCTAAGCAGAAGTACTGCTTATATCTTGATGGCTAATGACTCCTCAAAGGAAGACAATTCATTCCAGTAGGTGCACAACCCTTTGGCCCTCCACTCAATAACCCAATATTCCTTTGTGCTGCCTAGAATGTGGACATGATGTCAGCAGTTCTATGGGGTGATCTTAGGATAAAGGGATGTGCTGAATAGAGGAGGATATGACACTTTAAAGGAGTGTGACTCCCCAGTGACTATAGACTCACCATACCAGCCCCGGATTACCTAAAAACAAACTTCATTACATATGAGAGGTAACACTTCCATGTTTAGGTCACCCTTCTAGTGAGTTTTCTCTTGTATGCCACTGAATCTAGTCCTAACATACATGACACTAAGAAATTTTAATTTTGTTGACTAGGTTCTCCCAGTACTCTTTACTCCCTATGAGAATGCAAGCCAATTTTCATGTGAATAAGTAAAGAATAAAATCAGACTCATGTTACCAAAATGTATCACAGTAGCATTCTTTGTAGTGCATCATTTCAGAAAATGAGAAAGCATCACATTGTTTTACAGTAACAATGAATACAGAATGAGGCTACATGTAAAAATCTTGCCTTCTTCATGAACAGAATACTGTTATGAAATGAAGTAACTGGAATACTACAGGCTGGATTTTCCAAGAGTAGGTGGAGATCCTATAATCAGAGCTAAAAATAAATGTAAATTCCAACAAATGTCATCTGTCAACATCAGAAGCAGAGAGCAGTTAACTTAAATAATTGTGTTAACCTGTTTGTATCATCCAATAGTGATTTTTAATTGACATCTTTTTTAAAAAAATTAAAGTTATCACTTCTAAAAGGATACAGTAACAGCATCTCCACATATGTGGAAGCACTATTCTACCAAGATATAAAATGTTTCCGTGAAAAGGAGCTCTATCCTTCACAAACTGAGAAATTCCATAATGATAGTTCAAAGAACTATATTCAGGCCAATTTATGATGTCAATTCAAAAGTTTCACTAAGTAACTGTTGCTTTTATTTTTTAAAGACATAACCATTGAGTGAATGTCAGTTTCCGTTATTTCTTTTCCCCAAAAGTTCTAATTCTAACATCCATGTGTTTGCTTTTGTTTTTACTGACTACTTTATGGAATAACATGACATTTTTTAGATGGGAAACTTCTTACCATTTAAGGAAAAAATGTTTTAATGCTTTGGGTTTGTGATTATTAGCAAATGAAATTTTAAAATCACTTTAATATCCAAAATATGAACCCTGACTTGCAATAAAAATCTTCTATATGTCAGCGAGAATGTTTCTAACTGCAAATCAAGAAAACTTAAAGTGTCTTCAGCAATAAGTAAACATACTAGTTTACGTAACAAGAGTTCCAGAGGTATGGTGATTCCTGGTTAATCCATCAATAGGTCATCAAGGATTCAGTTCTTTTCATCTTTCCATATCCTGCCATTCTTGGTGTACAAACTTTGTCTTCAAATTAGCTCCTTTGATTATTTCAAAATGGCTACACCAATTCTAGCATCAAAGCTATGTCCAACAGATTGTGTCTTCCTGCATTACTTTCTTTTTTTTATTGTTTTATTTTTATTAATTAATTAATTAATTTACTTATTTTTTATTATTATTATACTTTAAGTTTTAGGGTACATGTGCACAATGTGCAGGTTAGTTACATATGTATACATGTCTTAGGAACAGGTAAAAACCTTTCCTAGAAACTCTCTGGTAACATTTAACTCCATGTTTCAGTGGCCAGAATTGAATCACAGTGGCTTGAAATAAAAGGGAAGGAAACGAATGTTATACAGGTTACCCACCTTGCTGAAATCTTTTTCAGATCTTCCTCTTCCCTCATCCCTTAGTAACAGTCTTCCACTGGTATCTTTTATACTTAGTTTTCAATAACGCATTTCATGTTTAATTTCTTCTATTATAATTTGTTTGTCTAGAGATAACTTCTGCATTCTCTTGGCCTCAATATTTTTTGAAAGATATAGTCCTTCATTTCCATAGTAGTGGATTCTCATAATTGTTGCTCATTCAGTCCCATTGCAACCATTTAATTTGATTTCAGTGGTTTATTGCTGAAACATTTGGGTGTGGGCAAGGTTGTCAGATAAAACACAGTATTCTTTGTTAAATTAAAATCTAAGGTAAACAACAGTATTTTTACTATAAATATCTCACAGATATTGCATGAGACATACTTAATACTAAAAACCTACTCATTGTTATAGTTGAGATTCAAATTCAAATGAGAATGCTATAGTTTTGTTTGCTAAATCCAGCGACTCTAGGTGTGGGGGAATTATCTTTCTCCAGGAGTACATGCAGTTACACGAACTTACACCGTCTTCATCTCACTTTTCTCCTCTACACTTCCATCTTCAGCTCTAGCAGTGGACATTCACCTGGCATGGCCAAGTAGCATATGCCATTTCCTTGACTCCAGTACTTGGTTAATAGATGTTCAAATGACTTAAATTAGGCTAATGAAATTGTGAACTAGGACTTTTTAATTTGGAGCCACTAGGAAAGAAAAGTTCTCATTATTAAGCTGAAAATGGGCAGAATATAACAATGTAGGTGTTTACGACTAGCATTAGAATAGTTGTTGGTCTAAGTTTAATGCTAGAAGAACAAAGTGGAGACTACTAACAGAGAATAGACTACACTCCAGTGATAAGTATGAGCCTGTGAATTCGCCCACTAATTTCTGAAAACTTGGTCTTTTCAGTTTCACAAACCAATAAACTACCACCACCTCATTTTCTTACTTTACTGCTTTTTTTTTTTTTCCTTTTGCTTAAGACAGTTTGATGTAAGTTCCTGACAGGTGAAACTAAGAGCAGCCTGATAAACAAGCCCATTTATACCCTTTCTCTGCTACAGTCATCAATAGTCTTCATTTTCCTTCTCATTCTTCTTCTGTAGTCAACTATTCTTAGGCTACACAGTGCTCTGAAAAAGACTACATATTCTGTTTTATTTCCCAATTTGTTTATTTTGTTCTCTCGGTTCTATTTTAAATGAATAACGTTGTTACTAGTGATTTGTTTCTTAGTTTATTTCTTTTATTCTTTTTCAGCTAAATCATAACTAATTTTGGGAGGCAGCACAGTTTTTAATTTTCACATTTTACTGCTCTAAACATTTAATAGCATTTTCATTAACATTTCTCTTCCTCTTGACTAAATTATATATTTTCTTATTTATGGCTTTTGTAGTTCAGCTCTACTAGATCGAGGAGGTAATAGAAGAGTAGAGGAAGAGGTCACCACACCCAGTTACTAGATTACATTCTAGTAATCTTAGACTGCTAGAAATTAAGGTTTTCTAAATAAGCTCAACTACATAGAAGAGAGGTGAGATTCCTTTTCACAGCTGCCAATTTCAAAGCTCATGTTACTTCCATCACTTTCCACCTATATGCGACTTTAGTAAGGATAGAAAACCTCTTCACCTCAAACTTCTCCAGAAACTCTACATTCACATTCTAAATCACTCCAATATGGAATGATTAATAAAAATGTAAATAAGTCATTATAGCCAAACTATTAATATTAACACTTGCCATTTATTCTGTCAGATAAATATTTAAAGGCTCTGGACACCACTTTATGTCACACTGTTGTAAGCACTGGGAATCCAGCAATGGATGAGACAAACATGTTGCTTACCCTCATAGAACTTACATCCCAGTGATAAGAACTATCAAATAGGGTAAGAAGAGTAAAACAGGAGGAAGGGAGCAAGAGGGACAAGGCAAGGGAGGTAAAATTTTAGATAAGGTTCTCAAAAGAAGGCAGCAAATGGGCGGAGGTCTTGCAAAGTGATGGAGTAAACCACACAAATATCAAAGTTATATTTGACTCAGATATATGTAAATTTTTTATGAGCATATTCATATTTATATTACAGATTTTTCAGAAAGAGGTTGTATGATATAATACAAAGAAAATCAGAATAGGCTCAGGAATGCAGGAAGCCAACTTTCTAAAATAGCCCCACTAAGATGCCCTGCCCTAGTCCCGAGAACCTGTGCCTTTGATGAGGTATCATTCCTATGATCATGTTATGTTATATGGTACAATTGACCATAAGATAGAAACATTATCCAGGTGGCCCTGATCTAACCTCATGAGACATTAAAAGCAGAGAGCTTTATCTGGCTGGCGGCAGAAGGGAAAGTCAGAAATAATTAAGCAGGAGGAAGATTTGATGTACCATTGCTGGCTCTGGAGATGGAGGGATTCTGCTCCTGGACAGGAAAGAGGTATCTAGTTGCTGACAGTGAACCACAGCCAACAGCCAGCAAGGAAATGAGGATCTCAGCTTGCAAAAACAAGGACCTGAATTCTGCCAACAACCTGAATGAGCCTGGAAATGGACTATTTCCCAGGTCCTTCAGATAAGACTTCAATCTGGCCCACACCTTGATTTTGGCCTCGTGATAAATTAAGCAAAGAAGCAGTCCAGCCACCTTAGACTTCTGACCTATAGAACTGTGAGCTAACAAATAGGCATTGTTTTAAGCTATTAAATTAGGGGTGATTTATTACACAGTAATGGAACAGAAAATGATAAAAAGAGAACTGAGTTCTAGTTCCAGCTCTACTATGATGCAACTCTATGATTTTGAGAAAGTTGCTAAACTTATCTGAGCTTCAATTTCCTGAAATAAATAGGCTGTGCTAGCTGATCACTAACATGTTCTTTCTGGCTAAATTTCCATAATTAATAATTAGGCCATAATTGCACTAAATTATTAAAGACGGTTATTATTGTTATGGCTGTTTGATCATACATGATTGATCATACTTATAATTTATTTGATGCTAAATCCTTCGTCAAGGATACAACCATCGTTAAAACATTTTTACATGAAAAAAATGTGCTACACTAAGAGAATCTATATTATGATATAAAATACTTCATAATAATATAAAAGTCTAGTAACTTATCACAATAAGAGATAATCTTCCCATTCTCCCATTTAAAGAGCACAGTGTCCATAAAGTCTGGAGACATCAGCAATTATATACAATTTTCCAAGAAAACCTTAGATCTCTTCTCTAAAAAATAAAATGTTGCCTATTTGTTTTCAGATTTTATAAACAACATCAGTTGTCTAAAAGGTAACACTTAGACATTTTTTAAGCATTACATATTCACAGTACAGATCAGAATTTTATCCTGATTAAAAATTTACTACCTATCTCTTTGTTATGATGCAATAAAATTTTATTAACATATGTATGCTACTTGCAATAAAATTTTACTAAAGAAGAGTTCCAAACATGGAATTAAAATGTGTGTTATTATCGCATCAAATTATTGAAGAAGCGGTCATTCTACATTTTTAAAAATCTAAAGTGCTTTTGCTTATTTGAATAATACTGATCAAACAGTTTTGACTCATGTTCGGATTGGTCAGTTTTTATATCATACACAGTTAACATATTTAAGCCACAGTAATTATTGCAGATTTAAGATAGATCTCTGACAGAACAACGTTTGCTATCTAATATTATTAATGGAATACTATGATTCCTAGTCCACAAATAATATTATTCAAGTTAAATTTAATAACAAACCTTTTTTGCATTCAAATAAAATTGTTGAGCCATTCCTAAAGTGATTTCTGCTAAAGACACTTATTTGCCAATATAAAATTATTCTTAGTCTAAGGAATAAAACATGCCAGAAGAGAGAAACATTGTTACTACATTTTACTACACAACTGTGTGCCTATAATATATTCTCTGAAATAGTATCGACCATATGGATGGAAAATAATAGGCATTTTTATATCTTCTATGTTTTCTAAGATGTATAAACTATAGATTTAATGATTGCTTTAATATTTGTCTTTGCTAATTCTAACATATTTTGTCAGTTCTGTGTTGGTTTGGACAGATTTATTTTTCTCATTATGGGTTGCATTTTCTGGCTTCTCTGCATAGTCAGTAAGTTTAGATGGGAGGTCTGACATTGTGAATTTTACCCTTTTGGTTGATGGATATAGTTGTATTCCTATATTCTTGAACTTTGTTCTTGGATGCAGTTAAATTACTTGACCAGTTTGTTCCTTTCAGGTCTTGCTTGTAAGATTTATAGGTGGGGTCAGAGCAGTGCCCATCTACAGCTAATGACTGACCACCACTGAGGCCAGACCTCTCTGTCTACTCTCCACTGCGATGTGAATCATGAGATATTGCAGTCTGGCTTGTGGAAACAAGCACTATTCCCAGCCCCATATAAGCACCAGGCACTGTTACCTCTGATTTTTTTTAGGTGGCTTTTTTTCAGGCTTCGTGTAGTTTCCTCACATATATATGTGACGATCTGGACTCAGCTGAATACCAGAGAGGGACCTCTGCAGATCTTTAGAGTTGTATCTCTGTATGGCTCTTCTCCCATTCTCAGTCCCGTGAACTCTGGCCACCTTCCTCTCTCCAGCTCTCAACTCTGGCTTCTCAACTCTGGGAATTTGTCAGGCTCCACCTGGGTTCCCCTTCCCTGGGATTCATCTGGAAACCCTCAAGATAATAAGCTGGGGCAATCCTGAGGCTCACCTCATATGTTTCCCATCTCTCAGGATCACTGTCATTCATTGCCTGATAGCCAACGTCTTGCAGACTGTTGTTTCAGACATTTTGTCCATTTCCGGTTGTTTAAAGGAAGACAGTAAATGCAGTCTCTGTTATTCTATCTTGATCAGGAGCAGCAGTTCACTAAATCTGGTTTTGCTGAGAACATATGGTAGCTTAGAAGCTTGGATTTACAGGCATGTTACAGGGTAACATGCCTTAAAATTTCAACAGCCATTTAGCTTTCCCTAAATGATTTTCTATATACATGTACTTGGACTTGATGAAGTTAGGCAGTAGTGAAATGCACAGTGAGAATCCTGAAAAGGTCCCTTTAATTAAAAAATGTACTTTTATGACACATTAAATCTCCTTTAGTATGTCCTTGCAACACACAGTATCATATGGAAGAAAGTGCAATAAGGTTGAGTAGCATTTAGGAAATTTCCAAAAAAAAAAAAAAAATCACCTTTCTCATAAAAGAATGTGAACTTCTTTGTTCATTAAAAGCTATATAAGCCAAAAGGTACTGTAAATGTGTTTATGGGAAGAAACTGTCTTCCAAGAGCAGCAAAGAAAAAAAAAGTGCTTGTTAACTAAGCACAAACATGGAGGGAGTTCAAAAAACTAAAACCTTAGCAAACATGGATATCACCTTACAGTCCAAAGAACACGATTTTTGAAATATTCACTGAATATGTTTTGCTCTGAATTTTTCAGAAAATTACAAGCTAGGGTTTTAAAAATCATACTTAGATGATAGAAAATTGGGGTGAACTTCAGAAAGCCATGTTACAGAGGTAAAGGCAAGAAATAAATTTTATAAATTAGGGTTCGTTGTTGGCCATTTCTCAAAATCAACAAGGGTAACAACAAGCAGTATGAAACAGCTCACTCCAACAAAAATCATCTTGTGATAAGTTAAGGAAAGTGGCACAATGGTGATTCATGGTACAGTAGGTTCTGTTATATCTAAGTTCATCTTCTTAGATTTTAAAGATTATGTGTTTTTAGTCCAAGAAACCTAAACATTTATATATTCAATTCAAATTGAGGAATGACATATTTGAAAGGTTATCTGGATGTAGTGAGAACACTTTACCACATTACCACCAGTGGTATACAGTGGTATTGATTTTGTATGTCATCAAAATCAATGCATACAGATATTTTCTTCAAATACCAAAAGGGAAATCCAGTCTACAGGAAGCAAGTTTATTTCTAAGAAAGAATGTGATTCCACATCTCAATTCATTCAGTAGTTTTAAAGATCTAACAAATTGGTAATACAAGGAAAATCTTCACATATAAAGACGTTAGAATTACTAGAAAAGGTTTATTACCTCCTTCCTGGAAGGACATCCCCTCACCTTTCTTTCCTCTCTCTCTCCTCCCATCCATCTATTTCAAAACATTTCTTGAACACCTTTTCAGCACAGAACCTAATCTGGCTTCTGCAAACAAACATGAATAAGCTGAATTCCGGTCATCAAGGAGGTTACAGCTTAATAGGAAAGAAGGATATGTAAACAGATATTTTCATGCAAGATATTTGTGTAACTGAGGAAGAATCAGTTTATTCTACCTGGAAGAATCTGAGAATGTGTCAACAGAGGAGGTGACATCTGAAATGGATTTTAAAAGATGCACAGATATTAGACATGGAGAAACAGGGTGGGCCCTTCCAGACAATGGGCATAATGCATGCAGAAAGACTGAAAAGTACTGATATGTTGGGGGAATAGAACTTCGAAGAGGATGGAGCAAAACTAAGTGAATATTTACTCTGGGAAATGTGGTTACTAAGAGAGGGTGAAGCAAGATCATGAAGAATCTTAAATATTTTATGAACAGGCTTCAGGCCAGATTTCCTGGGGCAATTCTGTACCATGCTTACTATCTTGGCATCAATATTAGGAATGTTTTCGTTCATTCTCACATGTGTCCTAGTTTGAGCGATAAATTAAGTGGTCATTCTGTTTATGGGCCTTTCAGTCTCAAAATATGATTTCCAGAAGGCAGGGCTGAATCCACATAATTTCTTTTTGTGTACTTGTATTCAATGATAACAAAGAAATTGTAGCAACAGGGCTTCCATGTCCTCGTTACAGTGATTATCTTAGCTTCAGAAGCTGCTTGGGAGTCATCATTCATTCTAACCTCCTTGTGGGGTGCACTCCTGCAGAAGTTGGAACTATAGTTCCCAACGTGCTTGTAGTTAGAATTCCACATGAGACTTTGGTTAAACCAACTGGATGAACTCATATGAGATTTGGAACTCAGAATGGCAAATATGGTTATGGAGACACTGTAAAAACAGTGGCTTTCTGTAGCAGGGTCCTATGTCTAGTTGCTAGCTGTGTGGATGCTGAAAGGAAGGTGCAGTTTCAGTTGTAGCTGTTTGTTATCCTTGGATAACATCATCAGTTGGCAAGCTGGAGTCAGCAGGTCCAGCAGCAGCTATCTCAACCTCCCATTCCCGGATTTTAGCAGAAATAGCAGCTACCAGGGTGGGCCATCTTCTGTATCATTCTGGGAACTAGTCCTGAATCCCAAGCCTAGAGGCTGTGTTTTCAATCCTTCCAAAGATTTAATGTACACTTAATTCTTTTTATTGAATTCTTTCATGCTTAAAATGGCTAGTGTGGTTTCAATTTCCTAAAACTGAACCTTGACATATATACGGTAAGTTATTTAACAAAACTGGGCCTCAAATTCACATCCATGTAATAACAAAGTTGGGCGATCCAATGACCTGCAGGATCCCTCCTACTTCTAGAATTCCATGTTGTGATTCTTTACTGTTGTGGAGTTTGCCTAACACCCCCATTTTTTTCTCCTACATCACTCAGGAACTGCTTCCAATCTGGCCTCTAACTTACTATTCCATATAACTGTTTCACAAAATCACCTATTCATATATTTTTAGTATTCAGAAAGTGTACCAAAGGCATTGGATGTGGATGAGACAGGGATAAGAGTTCACTTATTCACTGGACAAACATTTATTGAGCACCTACTATGTAGCAGGTGCTTCCAAGTAACGTATTATTAACTATTTGACTTAGTCCAAGGGTTTGTTTAGATAACATATTCCTAGAAGCACATTTATCTTCATCTGGTTTCCAATTTAATAAGAAGTGTCATCCCCCCAACCTGTTGATATCCCTCCCAACCCCTCTCCATTCTAAGCTTCAGTCAGTATAGCTGTTCCTTTACAGATACTGACTTGAGTCAAATCAAGACTTTTTCCCTTCTTTCTAGACCACTCTCTCCATTTTTAATCCTTTTGCTTTCAACAGAGTGAATTATCACACATTCTCTTTATTGATTCAGTTTTTAACCCTACTTTTAATTCCTCTCCACTCTGAGTTTCCCAGATATCTCTTTAGGTGGTCCTTTGCAAGATCCTGTTCTCGCCAGCTGGCTGAGCATCACTTTAAGTCCCTTTTCTTTTTACAAGTAGTCCCTTGGGCAAATCATTCAATAATAGAGTTTTAATGCATTCTTGATCCTAAATTACACATCCTGAGTTACAGGACATTTTGACATTGACATTCCAATGTCTTTTCATTGTTATTCTCAAGTCATTCGTTTATCTCAACATAATATATCCTTCAACAGTCTTCTTGTATAACATTTCCAGGCAATCAAAACCCTGAAGTCATTTTTATTTTGCTTGTCTCATCAGGTCATTGCCAAATTCTGATAATTCTTGATACACAACAATCTTATATTTGCCATTCTATCTGCATTTCTATATCCAGTCTCATATTTCAGGTTCTAGACATTGGATTGTGTCTTCTCTTTCCTCATATTCTGTCTTCTACACGTATCCTACATTCTGCCACTTAAATTATCTTCTTTAAATCGTACTCCAAAAGTTTTTGGTATTGCAAATTTCCTTCTTTTTTACATTAAATTTCAACCTTTTGGCATTGGCCAAACATTTAACTAACTAAATTATATATCTCTTATTCTATCCTAGTTTTATTTTTTCTCTAGAGTAGTTAATCTTGTTATTTTTCATTATAGTCTACTCATTTTTTTTTGCAATTTTACCCATTTCATCAGCCTAGAAAGTTGTTTACCTGAAAAAAATAATAACTAAAAAAAAAAATTTTAAGGAACTGTTCAGATTCTTCCCCGCACCAAGGGACCAGCTTACATTACTTCATTTAAATATAATTAATATATTCAGCAGTTCCAAAGTACTTTCTATGAGTCTCTTAAGCCAAAACCTCAAAACAATGTGGGGGTGGAGGGTGCTCAAAGGTAAATTCATGTATTACATTTTTCCTCTTGTTCAATGGACATCAGAGAAAATTCTTGATAGAGCAAAGAAAAGTTGCAATATAAATCACCACAGCACATAAGATCTTATCACAATGCTCATATTGAAACTTAATACTCATTGTGATGGTATTAAGAGGTGATTAAGTCTTAATGGATTAGGGCAGAAAGGACTTGTGGAAGCTGGTTTGCCCTCTGCCATGTGACATCATAGTATTCATCCCCTCTTGGGTTTCCCCCATCCATCATGTGAGGATGCAGCAACAAAGCACCATCTTGGAAATTTAAAGTGGCCTTCACCAGATAGCGGTGTTGGTTGCTTGGTCTTACACTTTTCCCGGCCACCAGAACTGTGAGAAATAAATTTCTGTTCTTTATAAATTACTCCATCTGTCTTATTTTGTTATAATAGCACAAACGACTAAAGAGAAACAACAAGGCTGAAAGCTAGGTATGCTCTCCATGATATTAATCATAGTACAGCTACACTCATATATAGGCTTATGATTTGTGGAAATTAGTATGCCTTCATCCTATCTACCACGGACACTCCATGATACTGCAGACAGAGGGACATATATAAATGGTTTTGACTGCAAAATACTTTTGTGGTTAAAAAACTCTGGTAATTAATTACTGAGTCCATTAAAACAAAAAGGGAAAACATGTTAAAAAGTTGCCGAATGAACTGGAAACACAGCAAGTGATCAATAAATATTTGTTAAACAAATGAGTGAACAAATCAGCAGGTAAATGATTTAGCTTTAGAGAAAATAATTTATAAATGGAACATAATGTGTCAATATGCAAAATGTAGAAGAACGAAAAAGGAAAACATAACTAGCTGTTGCTAAAGTTTCTAACAGTATTGGAAGTGATAATTAAAAAAAAAACTGGAGGTAATTCATACATCCAAGAGTAGGAGTATCATTGAATAAACTATATCTTATCATAATATACACAGAGGCACACACTATTATATGATATTCTATTCTATCTCATATATATAAATATTAAAACAAGTAATTTTTATTATTTACGGATTCTGTATTTGTGAGTTCATCTAGTTGCTATAATGTTTTTGTAATCCCTAAATCAATACTCACTGTGCTTTTACAGTCTTCCATAGACACATACAAAGTGGAAAAACAAAACAAAACTCAACAAGGCTATAAAATAAAATAAATATGAACTCTGATTTATAAGGAAGAAATAAATGTTACCATTTCCAGATAATTGTTTAGATAGAAATTCTACAATAATCTACATATTAATTCTTATAATTAATAAATGAATTAAGCAAGTAATTGAATACAAAGCCAATATACAAAATTACTTGCATTTTTTATATTAGCATCAAAACATCATTTAAAGGACTATAAAAATAATTTCTATGTTTATAAATTTACAAATATATGCTAGACCTCTACACTGAAAACTACAAATATTACTTAAAGCCAAACATTACTGAGCTACTGAGCTAGAGAAAATATTCATAATACACATTAGAGAAAATATTAATATCTAAAATATATAAAGTACTCCTGCCAAATGATAAGAACAAGACAGACATCCCACTTTTTAAAAATGTTCTTAGACATGTACTTAATAAAAATAACATTCTAATAGTCAATAAGTATATACAAAGGTTCTCAACATTGTTAAACATCAGAAAAAAAATGAAAGCCAGATTAAACATACCCACTACAATGGATGGAAGACAATATCAAGCATTGAATGATATTTGGATCACCTGAAATTTTCATACAGTGCAGGTGTGAATGTGTATGGAGATGCTCATTTTTAAAACCATTTGGCATTAGCAATGAAAGTTGAAATATGTGAATACCCTGTGATAAAACAATTCTACTCCTATGTAAAAACAAAGATAAATGAATGCTTATGTACGCCCACCATAATACATGTACAAAAATATTTGTAACTATTTATAATAGCAGAAACTGAAAAATGGATTATAGTAAATTACTTATTACTATAAGTTACATTACATTAGACAACCAACTAGCACGAAGAAATAAGAACAAATTACTACTACATGCAACAATATGGGCACACCTCACAGACAAAATGTTAAGTAAGAGCAGCCAGACAAAACTGAGTAAATACTCTATAATTCAATTTCTATTATTTACATATACATATATGTGGGTGAATGTGTGTGTATGTGTGTGTGTATATAAAAATACATATACATTTCATGAAAAGGCCAAACAACACTATGTTGATAGAACTCAAAATAGTAATTACCTTTGGTAGGGTATATGGTACAGTGTCTGCTTTGTGGATGCTAGAAAAATTTAACTCAATATGCATGATGGTTACATCTGTAAATTTTCAGTGAGTGAAAAGCTTATGATTTTGAAATTTTACTGTAGGAATACTATAGATCAAGAAAAAGTTACCAAAAATCCACAAAAAGATTTAAATATAAATCTATTCTATCATATGCCAATGGCTTTGTTTGATACATGAGAATAGAAATATGACTTTGTAGAACATCCAAAAAATTCCAGAAAGACATTATGTAGCAATCTAAATTAACGAGAAATGATTTATGCAAGGATGGTTAACAGCCTCCCACAAAGACTGCCTTCTCTTCTCCCAAAAAAGTGATTTGATAATAAAAGCACTGTAAATCAATCCATGAAATTTACTTCCTAGGGGGTGGAATGCCTGGCTAATGTAAGCCTCACTGGAGTACATAGGATATGTGCCAGCTTTTTGCCAAAGATGCCTATGAGATCATTCTTTGAAAGGCCTCCCCTCTATACTCTTGACATGATATAAACTACTTTTATATTTATGTATGCTGGACACTGCTTTAGTGTACTTTATAGATCTTTAAATAAAACCAGCTGTCATTCCAGCTATCCTTAAGAAAAAAAAAAAAAACAAAAAACTTTGCCTACTACACTTTTGTGCATATAAGAACCACCTAATTCTTAGGGTCTGCACCAAACTTTTTTTACTACACTAAGCCTGGAGACTGTATTTCAAGAAGCATTCCTGGAGGTCCTGAAACAGCTAGTTTGGGTTGTACATATATAATATACCGCTTTTTACTATCGTATGAACTATTCATTTTTCATTGATCTGCTTGTTTTAAAAATATGATGGCTTTACTCCGTGTGATCTGAATTACCTTGGACGATAGAACCAAATATTATAAACAATAAACTATGTATATTCTTATCCTTCAAAAACATTATAAATCTTTTATCTGCCATTTAGATTTCATTTCTCTTAGTCCTTGCAATGTAGCAACATTATGTAACCATTACATAATCAAAGAAGGAAAGTAGCTAAAGCAATGACTTTTCATATTTATTAAGAATTATGTACGTAAAATGATTCTTCACCAGGTAAACTCTTAATTTAACAGAGCTACCTCAGACTTGGATAGCAGACATCTAAGTCTCCTATAATATAAACTCAGGGTCAGTTGAATTCAACAACTTTAAAGACTAATGTGCATTACTAAAGCATAGGTGAAAGATTATAAAGTGATAATCTCACCTAGGCTGAGTGAAAGGCAGAGAGGTATGAGGCCTTCCAAAAGAAACAAACACAAAGACAGAGAAAAGAAAACAGAAACAAAACAAAGAAAATCCTGAGAAAAAAGCTGAAGAGACTGGAGAGGAATAAATGATCTGCAATTTAAAAGTCGATAGCGAGTAGATAAAACTCAGAACATTCAGATTGTTTTAAGTGAGAGAATAAGATCTTCTAAGAATCCGTGGCAAAAAATAGAAGATGCAACATTCAACAAAATTAATTTTACAATTAGACAAGTAACTTCCTAAATAAGCAACTAAACAAACTGTTGACCATATCATGAGCCCTGCAAAATGTCCTTGATTTGCTTGCTTCTGCATTTCTATAAAATGGAGACACTACCCATGAGACCTATCCTGGACCTCAAGGTATTATTGTACTAATAATGAACTAAAGGTAGTAAATTATTCTTGAGTTCCTCAAGATATACTGTATAGTAATTCAGACTATTGTGCTTTTAGCTTTTATTAATTAATGAAATTATATGAGTTAACATTTTAATAACATTTAGTACCATGGGCATGTAAAATTAAGGAAATTCTTATAGTGAAAATGTAGTATGGGGGAAAGGCCATGAAATATATATGGCTAAATATTTCAGTGAAAGAACACAGTTACATTTTTCCCCCAGACTCTGGACTCCATTTGAATATGAAGGTGCTAGAAACCCTAACACCGTGTTTGGCTTAATAACATTTTTGAGGATATTACAGTAATGCTAAAGAAATGCATCCTATCTATCAAGTACTTAAAATGTTAATTCAGTGAATACACACTGATTATTAGTAATAACATCAACCTGAATACACATTATCATTTAATGTATTAAACTCATCATTGAGTTAACAGCATGGTTTTAAATAAACTAATATTTTATTTTTAAGAAATTGGCAAAATTAATAAATTATACTCTAACATTAAGTATTATCAGCATTAGAATTAATTTGTATATAAGTAATGTACACTTTTCATTATAAAACATTAGGGATAATTATTCAAATAAGAGGAAGGCAGAAGGGTGCAGAATATCACTATCCAGCTGCCTATATGGAAAAGGCAATTGTGGTTTGCTGATCTTACCAGGTTGCTGATGTTGGATGATGATAGTTCTCATTTTACCAATTATTTTTTCACTAGGATAAGGCCATATAGTTGTGTAATCACTCAGACTGCTTTGATACCATTAACTTGTATTTACCCACAAATAGTCCAACTGTGTGCAACAATCTTAGAACAATGCCTTTTATACCATAGTAGGTTTTTCCTCGAATTTCCTATCCCTGGACTGTGACCTGACAGGGGCAGTGTAGTCATGACGAAGCTTAAATCGAGCAATATCACAGTCTACTGAAAAGGACACAAATTCTCGACCTGAATGCCTATGGTCTCATAAAATTCTACGATAATTAACCAAAGGTCCAAAAAGAATTTCTTTTTAGTGATTTTTGTTCTCCTAATTTTCTGACTGCTGCTTGACTGGGCAAAATAGTAAATACAAGTAAACTTATTTGTTTTCATTTTCTTCATTTTAGTAAAGACACTTTATGAGAGACTAAGTAATAAATGGTGTTTTTGAAATTTACAATTTTACATAAATGAACATATATTACCAAAGAGAAGACTGCCAGTGATTTCTGTGTTATGGAAACACATGCACATATACAACCCAAATATGAAAAGGTACTGCAACATATTTTGCTTATTGGCATTGACTTTCATACCTAAGGTATTTTCTTTTGTCATTTTAAATATTAACATTTAATACTTATAATACCTTCCATTTGAACTACTCTTTCAAAATATATCTTAAATATTTATACTAATAAATATCTTTATTTTCTCTCTTGGTACAAAACATGCATGTTCTATATTTGCTGCAATAAAATATTTTTTAATTCTTGCCTATTTTTCCTTATTTAGAACATGTGATTTATTCCAGATTAAAATTTTGATATGTGTATGTTGAATATTTGTATATGTTACAAGTAACCAGTGGTTCTGGAAACTGCTCTACAGTGCTCTTGGCATTCTCAGGAACTCTTTTAGGGTTATCGGAATGAGCAGAATCTGGCTGTCTTCAACCAGAGCAACCCTCTTTTAAGATGTTTTATGTGTTTATGTTTCCAGGTAAGCTATTAAACAAACAATGGAAATTATACATTTTTTAACCTTCGATTCCCCTTATTGCTCCATTTCCCAAGCTGGTGCTTCATCTGCAACAATGAAAATTATATTATCTCATAAATTGTTATGTGAAATAAATGAGATAATGTATTACTAATTACTTTTATATAACAAGTAATAACATAAACACACATACTCATGTCTTACAAAACATGGAAGAAGATAAGCATAAGTGTCTTATTGACAGATGGTTATAATGGCAATAGTATCAAATTCTTAAATAAGAAAGACAGGTGTTTAGTTTACTAGTGAGAGAGTTTGGGTCTTCTAGTAACAAGATCTTTACAGTAGATTTATCTTCTATAGGCCTTAAGAAGATTTTATTTCTGTTTTTGTAATTATGGAGGTTTGTAAAGTGGCATTATCACACTAAAAATCCAACGAATAGTTTGAGTCTTGATACATCCATATATCCCTATCCTTTCCTTCATGAGCATGCTCCTTTGGGCCACCATTTCAATCCTGCAACTTTAATCTTGTGACCCATGATCACTGCAAAAAACACAATGCCCTTTCCTTCCGCATTTTTATCCCAGTCAGTTCACCCCTGGTCAGGTGTTGGTCCTGTATGTCTCTAACAATCACCTCATGCTTGGTATAATTTATCATAGGAAACTGTACAGCCTCCTAAAATGAAGTCTACATAAATTACAATTATTAGCAAAATTTTTAAATTTACAACATTAATTTTAAAATTTCTCCTGAGCTTCAGACTCATATTTCCAGCGTTTTGTTAGAAATTCTGCATGCATATGTAACCGGAACTGCAATTGCAGAATGTCCAAAATTATATAAGTTATCTCCTCTCTTCTGCATTATTCTTTTTCTAATTTGGAAGTCTCAAGTGTTATTACCATAATCTTGTCAGTTACCCAGGCCCATGATTTCTTGATCATTGAATCATATTTTAATACTATCAATGTATCTGGACAGACTTCATCTTTCCACTAGATTGTAAGTTCCATGAAGGGAGGGTAGGTGCCCTATTTAAGTCTGTATTCCACATTATGACAAATATAATATTTAAATAGAAGGAAGACAGTACTTCCAGAAGCAATGAGAAGTCAATTGGTCATAAGAGCCTTTGCTTTACACAACTCTTAAAGCAAAATCAGGGAATTCTAAACGTGTGGCACACAGTCTTCCTAAGGACTCTGCCAGGGGACTAGTCATTTGTTTTCTCTGTTCAAACAAAGGGACTATATTAAGTTTTATAACATGGTATTATGAGAAATTTAAACTCTTCATTTAGATATTACTAAAGAATACAATGTCAAAGTAGCCCTTATTATCAGTAGGGACATTTCCATTTTCTTTCTGGAATATCATTTCAAAATGACTGTTACTGAAAATTTTCTTTGTAGAATATCATTTATATACTTTAGGAATAATTAATTTCTGATATCACAGCTTAATTATAAAAATTTCTAGTGATGACTGACAGTTTGGTTCCTTCTAACATTTCTTTCCTAAGATAATAAAGAGATATTTTGGAAAACCTTAATCATGATCACTGCCTGAAAAAAGATAATGCATAGGGTTCACCTTTTACTTTCAACAGTTGTGAAAAAAGTTACACTGGGCCTAAAGTAGTAAATAGGTCATATATTTTTAACTCAGGAAATTCAAATAACTGCCATATCCCGAGCCCAAATGGTTATAGATTGTACTGAAGAAGAGGGAGAAAAAAGATACTACACTAAAAATAAGATTAAACCAAACACTTTAATTTTTTTCAGGAGTAGTCTGCCAGCCTCAAAAATATCAGGTATATGAATGACAGTAACAGCCATAAACCCAGGAACTACAGGATCCAAAATGCAGCATGCTGATGTATATAATTCAAGGCAAGGACATACAAGTTATTCTCATGAATGATAATGGGAATACAAAAATAGTAGCATAAAATTGCCTTAAACGCAAGAAAATAGAGGAAGAAAGTCATGTATGGTCTCAGATTATTTTACATAAAGAAGAGATGGCAAAAACATATATACCGCTGATGATCCCCTACAAGGAGAGAGTATGGAAACATAACACTTGGTAAAATTTGTTGGAAAATTTAAGAAATAAGAAGTATGAATTTGAAACGGATGAAACATTTGAAATATAAAGGGTATAAAGAAAATGAACAGACTTGTAGAATATATCAAAACTAATTTACATAGTTAGATATACCATATGCTGGACAGGAACACTCAATATTGTAAAATAAGAGATAAAAATAAAAAAGGCCATCCTCCCTGAATGAATGTAGAAGTTAATGCAATGTCAATCAACATCCTAGTGAAATTTTTTTGCAATTTGGCAATGTGATTTTAAAATTTGTGTGTAAAAATAAATCTATAAGAGCAATTATTTAGGTTTTTGTTTGTTTTGTTTTTAAAGATCAAAGAATAGTCTGGAAAGCCCAGACACAGATCTATGCACAAGAATCTGTTATGTAATAAACGGATACCTGTAAACAGTAGCGAAAGAATATATTTTTGATAAGCAATAGAAGCCTCATACTAAACATTATAATAAAACATACCTATATAAACACTTAAATAGGAAAAGAAAAAAAAATGAAGCCAGTATACAGCTAGAAGTGGAAAAATATTTAAAACCTTAAGCATGGGAAAGGTCTTCCAAAGCCAGAAATGTAGCAAGAATTAATTCAGTGAAAGTTTGCCAGATAAGATGATGATGATGGTGATGGTGACAATAATGATGATGATGATGAAGAACAATGTAAAGAATAAAATAAATGTCTCAGAAGACCTCCAATATATTACATGAAAATGATGGCTACCCTTTAATATTAAAAAAAACCACATTATTTTGCATAAGTAGAATTAGCTCATCACAATAAAATATTAGCAAGGGCATGAAAAGTCAGGGAACCTAGGAGTCATCCAGTCCACAGTGATGAATGAAGAAGTATAGAAACGAATAAACACGAAAAATTCCAAATTCAAAACACAGAACCATGCATGCACGTACATGTACACACACGCACAAACACACAAAGAGAGAAAAAAGGACGATAGAAGGACATACACTAAAAAATTTTTTTTCTTTTTGTTTACTTTTCCAAAGATTTTAAAGAGTATTATTATAATTAGAATATAAATTGGCCAGGTGCAGTGGCTCACGCCTGTAATTCCAGCATTTTGGGAGGCCGAGGCAGGTGGATCACCTGAGGTCAAGAGTTCGAGACCAGCCTGGCCAACATGGAGAAACCCTGTCTCTACTAAAAATACAAAAATTAGCCAGGTGTGGTGGCACATGCCTGTAATCCCAGCTACTCAGGAGGCTGAGGCAGGAGAATCACTTGAACCGGGAGATGGAGGTTGCAGTGAGCAGAGATCATGCCACTGCACTCCAGCCTGGGTGACAGAGCAAGACTCCGTTAAAAAAAAAAAAAATCAATAAATGTTGTTCATAAGAAAACAAATAAAAAAACAGTTATGTGCAACTTATCAACAATGTTTATTAATGTATGAAGGAATATATACCACCTCCAGTTAGTTTGTGTTTGTTTTTTAATTTTTAAAAAAATGTTAAATAGAGAGAAGGACTCACTCTGTTGCCCAGGCAGGTCTCGAACTCATGGCCTCAGGTGATTCTCCCACCTCAGCCTCCCAAAGTGCTGGGATAACAGGCGTGAGCCACTGCACTAGGCCAAAACTTTTAAAAAAATATATAGCACTATATAAGTACATGTATCTTGCACTTTCTATGCTGTATTATAAGTTTCTGTTTGTTTTGCCTCCCCTATTAATTCAATAAAATTATTGAGGACTTGACCATGTTTCATTCCTGTCTGCATCTGCAATGCCTACACAATACAGGACCTGGCACATAAGGAGGCACTCAGCAAATAATGGTTGAAGAATTTCATACTTGCATGAGTAATGAAAATAAGGACAATACTATCTTCTATCATATCTGAACAAAATTGTTTCAGCAACTAGTACCTGCCAGATATGATCTTATAAATGCAGCTGTGTGGCCATGAAGGAGAACAGGTTATCAGCTGGAGAAATGAGCAGATATTTCCGGCATGGATGGAAAATGACTCAGATTGAATTCCACTTCCTTGTGTTTCTGGTAAATATTTTACTAATTCTTGATAACCTCTTGCTGGAAATCTTTTGCACACTTCCACATCATGACACCCATTATGTTTTCTACAACTCTTCATACATATCTTTATCATAAGTATAATCGAGCTGCAGTAGAGTATTATTTGTGATTAAGTTTTTTTGGCGATACTGAGAGATCCCTGAAGGCAAGGAATATGCATTATATATCAGGGCCACTGCATACAGTCCTGTAGGTTGTGCACTGCACAAGGGCATCATATCTAAGAGATGCTGTACACATCATGAATATCATAAATTGGTATATTTATAACATCAATTTTCTGATATATGATAGTAAAGTATCCTGAACATAGAGAATCCTTTATTTTCTAATATGGAAAATCCCTGGAACATGGAAGCTACTAAAACTATTCATATAAATAAACATGTGAAGAACTGAACCAATATCTGATGCACAAAAATTAATGTATAGAATTTTGGTTTTATCTTTCAAGTTGATGTGTGGGGAAAAATAAATTTAACATGGCAAATAATATCAATGAAGACATAATAAAATTACAGATCTTTTGGTAACAAATATTGATGAATTTTATGGTTTGAAAACATGCAAAGTAAATTCTCTCTAAAAAGAAAATCGTAAGTTCTCTGATTACACTCCAGCACTAATGAATGCTCCCAGCATTGGACACTGGGTCCATGAACTTGCTGTCTCACATAGTGCTTATAAGCTTTAATGTCACAAAGCATGATAAGCACTTCTATTTAGCTTTAAGCAAATGACATTTTCACTTTCAGGTCTTCAAAGGCACAGTATTCAAGAGACCTATAAATGGAATGAAAGGCATTGGCAAAAATAATAATAACCACAAAACAGCTTGCATGTCTTGGCTCTCTATTCTTCCATTTAACCAGTATGTGCTGAGTACCTGCTTTGTATAAAACAATATGTTGAGTACTAGCATTCTTGAAGCAGATTCATCCCACCAAACTTCTGCCTTCACAAGATGATGGCTTTTCATTATCTCGCTATTCACTATTGTATTAGGGTAGAAGACGATGTGAAGTTTTCAAATATAATCCCAGGTTGCCAGAGGTTTAATACAGTTTAATCTAGTTTTCAGTTGGGCTCTGCTTAGAATAAAAGGGCATATCCAGATTTATTATGCAAAAGTGATGAATGGAGATGTGATTATTTGTTTTCCCAAGCTATGCTTTTTAGGGTTCCTTATAGTAAGTTCCCTTCACATTTAACATATGCTGTAATTTAGAAAAATCATTATATGCCATATCTAAGGGGACTTCATTCTACTGCATAAAGCAAGGAAAGCCTAGGTCTTGGTGGGGACATTAGTCCTCTTCAGGACATTAAAGCATTCAGAAAGAAACTGATGTGTCTAGCCAAAATTTTCTAGATAATTGCATCCTCATGAAGAAAGTTTTAAAGGGTATTTTAGTGTCCCAAGCTTTCTTTTTTTTCAGTCAGATGACTCATAAAGTTAATTAACATCATAACTGAAAGCCTTAGGGGAATAAGGAAAGTCTGAACAGAGTTTGTATCTGCTCTAAATAAGTGGTTCTTTCTTTCTCTCTCTTTCTTTTCTCATTCCTCCTCTTCTCTCTCTCTTTTCTCCTTTCTCTCCTTTATCCTCTTTTGCTCTCCTCTCATCTTTTTGATACTGATTTCAGTGAAATTAGAATTTACCTACTGCCTTCAAAAACATATTTAAAAATTATACTCTTTAGTGAAAAGGGCTGGTAGTTTGATTTTAAAGACACATTTTTCAGAAAATTCTGATATTTTCAGAATTTCTTGAAAATATCTATTTAAGAAATTCCACATTGTACAGCTCAAGTAGTTAGCTTTAAGTTTCTGATACTTCTCTGAATTTGATAAATTCTTTTTAGGCCACCAAAGCATTTTTTTCTATTATCCAGAGCGGCAATAAACTAATTCCTTGTCTTCTACCTTAGAAACTAAATCTGGTTATCTAGCCCATAGCTTACTATCTATACTGCTTGGACATTTGTCATCTTTTTAGAGAGCTTCATTTCAATATTGAAAATATATTGTATTTTTCATTATACAATATAATGAAAGCCATTATATAAGCCATTATATTAACAGCAACAAGTTTTGTCAAACAAGTGCAGAGATTTATTTATTGCGTATTATAAAAAGTACCATATAAATACATATGTAACACGTACATACATATATACATACATATATAAAAAGTACTTATTATTTCCCAGTGCTCAGAGGGAAGAAAGAAGACATTTGAAAATTTAGTAGCATGATGAATTTAAAATATACATTTTTAAAGACAACTAGTTCCAGCACTTTGGGAGGCCGAGGCGGGCGGAGGCCGAGGTCAGGAGATCCAGACCATCCTGGCTAACATGGTGAAACCCTGTCTCTCCTAAAAACACAAAAGATTAGCCGGGCGTGGCGGCGGGCGCCTTGTAGTCCTAGCTACTTGGGAGGCTGAGGCAGGAGAATGGTGCGAACCCGGGAGGCGGAGCTTGCAGTGAGCAGAGACGGCGCCACTACACTCCAGCCTGGGCGACAGAGCGAGACTCCGTGTCAAAAAAAAAAAAAAAAAAAAAAAAAAAGACAACTAGTTGGGAGTCTAACGTTGCAATTGTTTTAAAATGTCAGGGTGATTGTTACTCACATGTTTTTAACTTTTTGGATGTTATATGCATAATGTAATTTAAAAAATAGAAAAATTATACACACTGTGACATATTTAGTAACATGAAAATATATGAAAGCAAAAATATAGATACTCGTAAATGTTTAGTGTTAAATGTCAAAATGTACGCTAAAACGTTCTCATATTCATGTATATTATGTAGTCATATTTACACATATTATTAAGTAATGCAACTTCAAAACTTTTATTAAAATAAATTTACGCCTTCACTTAAGCTTTAATAAATGACTAAATTGAGACGGCTTTCTAAAATTTTTTGAATTCAATATTATTCCCAAAGCCATTAGTTTTTGAAGTGTGGTTTCAACTCAGGCACAGAGGAAAGCTAAAACCACGAGTATGCCAGTGGTAGTGCAAAATCACTTATCTTTTGGAAATATATCTTAGAATAAAGGGCTACTAGAGGTAAAACAATGAAGACTTGAGAGGACAAGGAGTACAGATCGAACATTTTAAAAAAAGAAGAAATTAGTAGTTCCAAGACCAATTATATACTAATTGATAGAGTCTAGATTCTGTCTCAATTACATGCCTTTCCATAGTCTCAACATGGCTTCCCAATTCTTCTAATGTTGGGATGATCTGAATAAATATTTTGAAGAATACAGGTATGCTAATAAACCGAGAAAACAAAATGAATATGACGGTTCTGACATGGAGCTGATTAGAGAGGTCCTGACAAATGAAAGCAACTACAATTCTTAAAGGACCAGCGATTGATGTAAACATGACTTCAGAACAAGCCTAGAAACACATGTTCTAATTCTCACTTTCTACTTTGTAAATTATTATGAAAATTAGTCACAAATAATCTAGATAGGAGAACCTAGCATTTACACAATTCTAAACTGTACTACATATTATATAGAGTCATCATATGAACTTCAGAACATCACTATGACAAAGGTATTATTTTCCCCTTTTTGCAGACTAAATAACTGAAGCTAAAACTTGATAGCACTTGTCTGACTGTAAAATTCACGCTGTTTTCACTACACTATACTGACTCTAATAACTAGCACTGCTTTCATGAAATTAAAATTTATTGAGTATATTCTGTGTTCTCACAAATGGATAGAACATAGTTGGTATAAAACACAGAGATTGCAAAGAATAGGATGAAAAACAGTTAAAAGTAGATCAGAACACTTACACACGTGATAGAAACACTACGCATGGTGTCTTTACTTCGTATGTAACTAATCCTCATAAAAATCTTATGAAAAGAAATATCAGTGTCCTATTTTTATAAATAATGGTAAGAAAAATTAAACCCCTTACCCAAGAACAACTTTTCAACTAGTAAGTAGTTAAACTGAAATTCAAGCCATCTATGTTCTTTTCCACCACTTTCCACTGCTTTGTCAAAACTTTATAGGAGACACTTGCTGCCAACTATGGTGGAAGAATTTGCGGCACAGCAATGCTCCTCTTATAACAAGTATTAAAAAAAATATGACCAGGCGCGGTGGCTCACGACTGTAATCCCAGCACCTTGAGAGGCTGAGGTGGGTGGATCACTTGAGGTCAGGAGTTTCAAACCAGCATGGCCAACATGATGAAAGCTCGCCTCTAGTAAAAATACAAAAATTAGCCAGGCATGGTAGTGTGAGCCTGTAATCCCAGCTACTGGGGAGGCTGAGGCACGAGAATTGCTCGATCCTGGTAGGCGGAGGTTGCAGTTAGCCGAGATCGTACCACTGCACTCCAGCCTGGGCGATAGAGTGAGACTCAGCCTAAAAAATAAATAAATAAAAATGAAAAAAAAAATAAACAGACAAAGTACAAAAAAAAAAAAACTTTGAAGGTGTTAGAGAGCTGCTAAGATAACTAAGACATGACATAAAAACAAGAAATTGTATAGAGTTTAACTGACGTTCTTAAAAGCAGGCTTTTTCCCTGGGGTATATGCATATAAACTGAAATTCAAGCCATCTATATTCTTTTCCACCACTTTCCACTGCTTTGTCAAAACTTTATATGGACACAAATAATGGTCACCAAGTCCCAGAACGGGTTGTGTGAGCCCTTGAGGACTTCATCCAGCGTTGTTTCTGGGAAATCTCTATTTCAATCTATTCCTATATATTAGTTATTGAAAAACAATAGACAATCGCAAAAACAAGTTGACCTTTTTGTGTTCCTAGAGTCCAGTCATTTTATGGCCTTTGAGACTGGAAGTCATGCCAAACAACTAATTACCAAAAGAGCTAAGGTCCCAGCCTGCGCCCTTTATGAGACCTCTCCTCGTCTGTGCATGGACCAGTGGCCGACTCTGATGCCCAGGCTGTTGCTTCCCAGCCTGGTGGTGAATCCACCATAGTCGGGTGAGTGTAAATATATATATCTCTTTTCCCTTCTCGCCTTCAAATTGCAATTTGTTTATTATATCATTTGCTTATTATATCATTTGCTTATTATATCAATTTGCTTATTACATTAATCTGCTTATTATATCAATTTGCTTATTACATTAATCTGCTTATTATATAATTTGCTTATTATATCAATTTGCTTATTACATTAATCTGCTTATTATATCAATCTGCTTATTATATCATTTGCTTATTATATCTGCATTGCCATTTACATGGGATAAAGCTTGTTTACCCTTAATGGTGTTGTGTGTGTGTCTTTTCTTTTCTGCTCGCACATTTCCCGTACAGAACAGAGACCAGCTGGGCCAACATGGCGAAACCCCATCTCTACTAAAAATACAAAAAAATTAGCCTGGCATGGTGGTGCACGCCTGTAGTCTCAGCTACTCAGGAGGTTGAGGCAGAAGAATTGCTTGAACCCAGGAGGCAGAGGTTGCAGTGAGCCGAGATAGCAGCACTGCACTCCATCCTGGGTGACAGAGTGAGACTCTGTCTCTAAATAAATAAATAAATAAATAAATAAATAAGACAATTAGGGAAAAAGTTAAGATGGTAGGTATAATCTCAAATATATCACGAATTATTATTGTGGGTTGACATATGCCCCCTGAAAGATAAGTTTAAGTCTTAAATCCCAGTACCTGTGATGGTAACATTATTTGGAAGTAGTGTCATTACTGATGTAAGCAAGATCAGGTCATAATGAATTAGCGTGGGACCTAATTCAGTGACTGATGTCTTTAGAATAAAAGAGAAATGTAGACATAGACACACAGAGAGAACATGTGAAGAGAGATGCAGAGACCAGAGTGATATGTCTACAAGCCAAGAAACACCAAGGATTACGGGCAACTACCACGAGCTAGGGGAGACATCAGCAGATATTTTCTTATACTGCCACAAGGAACCAACTCTGCTGACATCTATATTTCAGACCTCTAGCCAACAGACTATGAGAGAATAAATTCTGTGTTTTTAGTCACATAGTTGGTGGTACTTTGTTATGGCAACTTTCGGAAACTAACACAATTACATTAAATGATAACCGATTATATATTTGAATTTAAAAAAAGGCTGTCATGCTGCATAAGAAAGTTAAAATAAAAAAATTAATGCTTACAAGTGACACATCTTAAATACTAAAATGCAAAAGATAAAAAATGAAAGGGTAAAGAAAATGTACCAAGCTGACACTAAAAGTAAATAAATAAATAAATAAATAAAGTAGATGCAGCTATAACAATATTAGATAAGCTACACTTTAAAGTGAGAAGCATTACTAAAAACAAAAAATATATATATTTATAAGATTAAAAAACTCAACCCACTGGGAAGACATAGCAATTTTAAATTTGCATGCAACTACTTAGCTTTACAATATATAAAGCAAAAATTATCAGAACTAAAACTAAACTGAGAAAACAGTTATAATTATAGTTGAAGATTTCAGCACAACGAACACTAAAGAACAAATATTTTAAAAGTCAGTACATTTCTAGATGATATGAATAACACAATTAACAAACTTGACTTGGTGACAAACAGCATTGTACTCAAAACTCACATTATTTTCATGTGATCATAGAACATTGGTTTATTTCTGGATAATAACATTTCATGCTGGGCCATAAAGCAAGTCATACAAATTAAAAAAAAAAAAATGAATCATTCCGTGTTCTCCCAACATGATGGAATTAACAAGAAATCAAAAGCAAAAAGATAATTAGAAAATCTTCATATGTGAAAGTAGTCCACAATAGTCATAAACCATATTGTCAAAGAAAACATCACAGTGGAAATTAGGAACTATTTTGAACTGAAGAATAATAATATATTAGAATTTATGTGATGCACGTAAGGCTGCAGCTAGAGGGAAAAGGTATAGCCTCTAATGCCTACATTGTGAAAAGAAGAACGAATCAATACCAACTTTCTAAATATTAATAACAATAAGTTAGTAAAGGACGGAACATTAAAAGCCATTAAACTAGATGAAATAGAATTGCAGAAATAAAATAGAAGCATAAAGAATAAAAAAAACAGTGCTGGCAAAAATTGAATCTATGGGAAGAATAATACTATATTAGATGACTTCTATAAAGATTGATGAGAAATAAGATACAAATTGCCAATATAAGGAATGAAAACAAAATTATTACATATCCTGAAAATAGAAGTACATCATAAATAATGCCAATGAATTTTAAAATTTATGAGAAATAAGCAAATTCCTTGAAAACACAGCTTACTAAAAATGATACCAAAAAAGGAAAATATGAACTGTACTAAATATATTAAGTAATAAACTTACAACTAAAAATCTTTCCAGAAATCTAAAAGAATCTATTGACAAACTGTGAGAATTAATAACTAAATTAGCAAGCAAGATGGGTATAAAGTCACTATAAAAATTTGCTTTTTATATGCTAGATATCGAATTTTTAAAAAAAATATAATTCACAGTAATACCAAAAACATCAGATAACTAGGAATATAGCTAACAAAATATATGCAGTACTTGTACGCCAAAAGTTATAAAATGCTATTGAGAAAAAAATAGGAAAAACCTAAATAAATGGAAAGACACATAGTTTTATGTAAACATTTCTTTGCTATTCTTTTAATTTTTATCCAAAAATTACGGCAATCATATTTCACTTTCAGTAGTCAAATACAATTTTGCTGACATATCTTAGGAAAATACTAGAATCCCCCACTTTAATTCCATACATATTTTGGAAAACTCATTATTATAAAGATGTTAATTCTCCTCAATTTTAATTTTATTTATAGATTTAGTATAATCCCAGTTAAAATCTTGATAATTGTTTTTCTGTGGAAACTAGAAATGTAATTTTAAAAAATTACATGGAAATGGAAAGGTCAAAAACAGCTATGGGAATCTTTAAAACATAGCACAGGTTTGAACAACTTACACCAGCATATATCAAAATCTACCATAAAGCTAAAATAGTTAAAACAGAGCAACATTGATGCACACACTGACAAAAAAGCCAACAGAAGAGACGGAGTCCAGAACAGACCCACACACATATGGTCGCCTCAAATACAACGTGAGACTGCCACGCAATGGGAAAAGAATGGCCATTTTAGTAAATGGTGCCAAAATGGAAACGACACAGTCCATTAACAATAAAATGAATTTAAAAATTGTGGTACACTCATACAATGGATTACTATTCAGCAATAAGGAAGAATAAACTATACCTACACACAGGAATAAATTTTACAAAATAATTTGATTGAAAAAGAAACAGACACAAAATATCACATACTACATGAATTCATCTATTTAAAGTTAAAAATCAGCCAGAATTAATTTCCAATGCTTTAAGTCAAAATAGTGGTGAGGGGCTCGGCGTGTTGGCTCACACCTGTAATCCTAGCACTTTGGGAGGCCAAGGTGGGTGGATCACTTGGACCCAGATGTTTGAGACCAGCCTGGGTAACATGGTGAAACCCCGTCTCTACCAAAAACACACAAAATTAGCCAGGTATGGTGGCACACACCTGTCATGGCAGCTATTTGGGAGGCTAAGGTGGGAGGATAACTTGAGCCTGGGAGATCGAGTCTGCAGTGAACCAAGATCACGCCACTGCACTCCAGACTCTGTGTCAGCAAGACCTCTTCTCAAAATAATAATAATAATAATAATAATTATTATTATTATTATTATTATTATAGGAAAGTATCTGAGGTGCTGATAATGTTGTAGGTATTAATCTAGGCACAGGCACTCTAGAAAAATATAAGGTTATGTGAGGCACTCATGAATAAGACTAATAATTCTCTCTCCAGCTTTACGAATAATACGCTAGAATAAGCATATTGCCTATTTCTTCATTTCCCCAGACAGAATAAACAAGTTTTTGAAGTTTATGGCCATTTTAGCAACATAAAAAAGTACACACTTTGTAACTCATTCTATAACTTTTTTTTCATTGTGACATTAAAAACATGTATTTAATTTAAAAACTGAGTTGCATCCTGTTTGTTCTCCTGCATGTTTGGGAGTAACTCCTTTTTTTTTTTTTTTTTTTTTTTTTTTGCTGGTACAGAATACTCTGTTATTATCTTCTTGCTATGCTTTGAATCATCCAAGCCAAGACTTGTTTTTAGCATTAAGCCGCTAACCCAGAAGCAAAGAAAACCAGTCTACAAGGGAATATCTCTTTCAGGACTGTACTAGAATTATTATACATGTGAATTATTTAAAAATTGGATAATTTTATGTGGCAAAAGGAAGAAGAAAGCTATGAATAGAAGAAAGTAGAAGTTGTCACTAATTATTAACTAAATATGAAAATAAACCCTTCCATAAATAGATTTTTATATTTTTTTCCTTACACTAAATTTTCTTCCACTTCTGTTTCTTCCATCCTGTCCACATTGGTGGATTATTTATTGCTATTTCAGTTATACATTTCAAGAGAATGAGGTGACTGATTATATTTTTGCATAGTTTCTTGGTTTGAAATACTGTGAAAGGAATTTATTTTTAAATGTGGAACCTGTTACTATGACATCAAAAAATGACAACAGAAATGGTTAGCAAAGAAATACTCTTAACAACACCTTTAATTCTAGTGACTATAATCATCTAAAATCTCTTGCTCTTGATATAAGCAACTGCCACCTTTAAATGAAAGTAGGTATTTCTAAGACATTCCAAAAGTCACTACATAAGCTGTATTGCTTGTGTTGATCCCTATGCTCTTTAGAAATGCCTTTCCTATCTCACAGGTTATTACATGATGGGAGATCACTTTATAATCTTAGCTGCTAGCCTTGAAATATTTCCTCTCTCTATATTTCTTCTTAATCTCAATCTTCTTGGCTACCTATTTCATTACCAATTCCTCCATTCCATTTCTAGCATTATCTCACCCTTCAGGCTTTATGCGAGGCACTGTCTCCCTTCCCCACAACTATGACTCAGTAAACCATCCTTTGGCAACCCTTAATAAATACGCTATTTCATCCTGGTGAGGCAGCAAATTGGCCCAGCAAGCCAGACTTTACCACAAGGAATTGCCCCCAGGCAGCCAAAGCATTTCTGGGAGTTCTGCGCATCCAATTCCACAAATATTTCCTGAGTGCCTACTACGTGCCCAGCACTCTGCCAGGTGCTGGAAAGAAAATGATGAGTAAAACAGGCTCTTGGCCCTTCAACAGCTTACAATTTAATGGAAAAGACAGAGCTTAAATGAATAACTGCACAGATACATGATTACAAACTGTGATGAGTGCTGGGAAGAGAAAGTACTTGGTATTCTGAGAGCATAAGATGCTTGGCCTGATTCAGTGTATGGAGTCAGGAAAGACCTCTAAGGAAGTGACATCCAGCCAAGATCTAAAAAGTGATCATTAGGCAGGGGTCATGCTAGGCAGGAATTTGCATAGCAGGATAAAGATCTGTGTACTTAAAAGAGGAGGTCCTTTCTATTGGAAAATTATTAAATCATCAATCAAAAGGAAGGAGGGGGAGAACTCTGAAATGTGCACAGCAGGAATAAACTTAAAATTTATTCCTGTGCAAGAATTATTTCACTCCAAAGAAGAAAAATAAGCATCCTTATCTTGAACTTTGCTAGGAGTCTCTCTTATATATTTACAAAAGAAATTGAAAAGGACTCAGAGCTATAATCAGGGCATTATGTGGAATAAAATTCTAAAAGGAAAAATACAGATGACGCAGAAGTTGCAAGGTGAGATAACAATTTATATGGAGAAGAAGAAAAGGGCAACTTGCCATAAGCCAGTAGCAGTACAGATATAGGGAAGGCAGGTTGAAGATGAAGATCAAAAGAGGACCACCAGGTAGTTAGAAATTCTCAAATACACGTGCAGATTATGTGGAAGTGCCACATACTTTTAAATATGAGTAAAACGTCAAAGAATAATGTCTTAGTGTGTTCGGGCTGCTATAATGAAATATCATAGGCTTGGTAATTTATGAACAATGGAGATTTATTGCTCATAGTTCTTAAGGCTGGGAGAGCCCAAGATGAAGGTTAATATCTGGTGATGGCCCATTCCTCATAGACACCTTCTATGTGTCTTCATACGGCGGAATGGTAGGGCAGCTCTTTGGGGTTTCTTTTATAAGGGCACTAATCACTAGCATTAACCACCACAGACTACACGCAATTGTTCCAAATCAGCATGGACGTTCAATAAATACCCATTGTTGTGGAGGCAGAAAGGTAAAATGGAGAAGGCCCAGGACTTGTGTCCGACTGCAATGCACTGAAGATCTGAATAACTGACCTGTGAGTTGCTAATGTTAGAATGCATTTGAAGCACCTGGGGAGCTTAGTAAACCATAGACTGATTGGTCCCAGCAACCCCCAGAGTTTGTAATTTAATAAGCCTTTGTTGGGGCCTAAGAACGGCATTTCTAACTAGTTCTAGGTGATGATGATGTTGCTGATTGAGAACCTTTGTTCTAAGGGATCTTTCCTCATCTGCAAAGTGAGACATTACTGTCTCCAAGGCCCAACCTCACAAATTTGTTGAATAAAATCAGTATACACTTTGAACATATAAGCTGTTTCATATTTGTCTTGTATTTCACTGCCAAGGATGGTATTTTTGAGTGACTGAATGCCTTGCCTATATTTTCTGAATAAAAAGACACTGTGTGAGAGTAAGCCTGTAATGATCAAGTATCTAAGAATTCTTTATAAGTGGCATTCACTGAAGTGGCATGAATAAACAGAAATTTGAATACTGAAAAAGAGAGAGAATAACTGAGAAGTCATGTAGGCAATACTGTAAACATGGCCTTAGCAGATGTTAAAATACTGAAATACTTCCATGCCAAATGGCAAATAGCTATGTCCAAGCCACACCCTGAGTACTGCACACCCACAAAGGCAACTAAAAGGAACCACCACCACCCTGCTTGAGCTCCTGTACCAGTGTCTATTCTGATTGTTGTGTGTCTTTCCTCACTGGTAATTAAATGTTTTGATTATCACCCTTAGAAAGGGAAGAGAGGATGGAATTGTTCTAGCTCCTCACAGACATCTACCCAAATCTTTCCAATACAAATCCTGGACTTAGCAGCCATGTTTGTTCTTCCTCTGTATCTTTAGTCCATGTAAATGAATATAAGATGTTCCAAGAGAAATAGGGGAAAGTAGAGAAAGGAGAAATACCAAAGAGGAAAAAGGATTTAGGATTATATGTCATTACAGAATAACTCCACTTGAGCACTGTTAAAACCTGCTCTGAAAAATCAATTCAGAAAGGCCTATCTGGACGGCTAAAGGAGAGAAGACACAGTAGTCCCAGTATGACTGGTCTCTATGTGTCTCTCTTTTTAGCATTTTCCAAAGCTGCGTAAACTTTCCTTCTGCAGATGCAAAAAGTATTCCAAGTTGCCAAGTGGCATGACATAGTTCCGTTGCCAGCAGCTCTGCCACCTTGGGCTGCTTAGGTCTACAGCCTTGATGATCTAAGTGGCCTTTGATGTTGCCAGGCATTGGACAGAAACAAGGACTTCATACTTGGGAGCTGGGTCAGTGTTGTCTCTATTTGTGCTCAGAAAAAGGGCATTTTCTCCACTATCTGAGCTAAAATTTCTTAGCTCCAAAACTAAGATTCACTAACCAAGAACTAAAAACTGGAAAATCAGGGAATAACAGAGTGTGAGCACTCTGGATTTCTTCACATGCTTTTCCCTGAATACTACAAACTGAGCTCATTCTTTCTGCATACTCGGAGTAATGATTAGGTAAAGAAAGCATGCTTAGAATTATAAAAATCCTTCCAGGAAATGTTTTTGGCAAAAAATACTCTTCCTTAGATAAAATTGAAATGGATAATGTATGAACAATCCCATCTCAATTTATAAAATTTCAACCACATGAAAAGACATGTTTCTTGCTAAAATTCCTTCATCAGTTTCCATTAGTAAATAAATGGTGGTGCTCCTTGCATCTACCTTAACTGCAACTATAAGACACTAAGCATAATGAATAAAGCATTTAGGAAACCATAATCCACTTTAAATTGGATATTATCAATTCAGCACGAAGAGTCAGAATGGTTACTTTCTCCCTTGTATTCATTAGAAAATATGGTAGAATGGAGAACTTGTGGGTTCTGTTTGAGGTTCAATTACACCTAAATACTGACCAATTAGTTTATAGCAGAAACTATTTATATCATGACTATTTTCATAGTTATCATATTATTATTGTTATGATTGTTATTAGCAGAAACTTCCGTCTCTGAGTACAGCCACATGAAACCATCTTAGATAGGCCATTAGTAGTAAACTTGAGCTTCCATGCAAGAGGTAGCTTTCATTACATGCTGATAGAATATAAGTGCTTTCTTTCACATCACTGTATATGATGTTTCCAAATCACCATCAACATGACTTGAATTTTTTTTTTTTTTTGCAGTCACAGAAGTTATAATGATTAGCACTATTCCCATTATCTTATCTTTCTATTGCTACAGAACAAATCACAAAGTTAGGAGCTTAAAACAATACTCATTTGCTAATTTACAGTCTTGTAGGCCAGAAGCTGGTCAGGCCTCAATTGTTGTTTTTAATCCAGGCTCTCACAAAGCTGAAATCAAGACGTCAGCCATGCTGAGAGGGGTTTTCGCCTAAACTTTTTCTCTTTCGGATTCTCGAGCTGTTAAAATTCATCTCCTTGTGGCTGTATGACAGGTCGCAGTTCTCTTGCCAGATGTCAGACAAGAACCACTCAGCTGCTAGAGACTTTCCTCAGTTCCTTACCACGAGGTCCTGAACAGTTCCCAACATGGCTGCTTACTCTCTTCTAGGCCAGCTAGAGCATGTCTCTCTACCACTTCATCGTCTTTTAGTTAAGTCCTCTAACTAGGTAAAGCACATCCATGATAATCTCCTTTTTGATATCCCAGCATATTCACAGGCTCTCCCCACACTCAGGGGAAGGGGCTATTCAGGGTGTGTACACCTAGGGATGGAAATCTTGTGAATGGAATTCTGCTTACCACAGCAACTGTCATGAAAATTTTGCTCAACAGAACTCCAGTGATTGGGTTAACCTCTTCCCCAGAGGCCACAGGGGCAAGGGAAAGCAAGTGGTTGAGACACATCTCTTCTTGCATCTACTTCACACGCTGGACTTCCAAGCAGAGAATTTTCCTTTTAACAAATAATTATGTAGTAAATAAAAAGTTTGGAAAAAAAACCTATTTTGAACTAGATAAATCAATTAGAGACCATCCAGTCACCAAAATCTCTTCTGGCACTAACATTCCATGATTTCAAAAGAAATAAGTTGAAGTCAATCATAGAGCTATAGTTGAGAATTTATGATAGAGTGAAAAGAACATTTAATTTTTAATCATAAATATTGGATTCAAGTTCTGCATATTCCAATTATTTATTCTGTAATTCTGGGACATCTACAGTAACATTATGCCCTTCAGTTTTCTGGCAAATCTGTAGTATCATTATACACTTCAGTCTCCATGTTTAGAAATGATGATAATCATTAAAGTAATAATAAAAGCATATTTCTTACAGGATTACTGTAAGGACCAAATGAAGTAGTGCATATAACACAAAATAGTACATAAATGTAATTCTTATTTATATTATTACTACTATGAAGACTTCCCTACCCCAATCAAGTTGTTTAATAGATAATCATTGTGTTTACCAGCTCAATACTTCTTGCTCTAGTGAATGTCTCTTCTCATTCATCATATATATTCTGTATCACTTGGGGTTCACATAAGCAACATACCATGTTGCCATGGAGCAGCAATAATTTGTGAGGACAGCAAATGCCTCTGGGGTCTACAGGTCTCAAAGGGTATTATGTAATTCTAATGTGAATGCATTTTACTGTAGGACCAATGGGACACCCAAACACATAGTATGAATATTTGTAATATTCTTGAGGATATATTTAAATGGATATCCTAAGAAGTTGTCAGAATCCCCAAACTCCCAAATTAATTTCCTGGCTGTGGTACAAGAGCTATTATGAGAGCAAAGACCAAGTAGAAGCCACTGAAGTAAATTTTTAAAGACATCTCTATCACTATTGAGCCATGCACAGAAAGTTTAAACCCAAAAACCTAAAAGGATTCAAGGGTGATGATTCCTGTCACTTCTCCATTTAACACTCCACTTTGGGCTAGTGCAGAAGTGCAGAAGATCGATGTATTTTAAAGAATAAGAGTGAGTTTTTATAAAATTAATAAGGCAGTAATGATTATTATGGCTGCAGTTTCAGATACTGTTTGCTCACTGGATCAAATAAGCATAGCCTATTTCATCTAACATGCAGATTTCATTTGATAAAGGTACTTTTCCCACTATTCTGGTAAGACAAGAACACCACTAGTAAACAATTTTTACCTGGCAGGGCCAGCAGCATAGCTTTGACATTCTGTCTTAAGGAAATATCAAATTTCTCACACAATCCCACAATTCACTACTCTAGTCTACAATATTAAATACATATTGTTGACAGGTTCTAGAGGGCAGAAAGTGGCAGTTAGCTCAGAGATTTATATAAAAAAATGTGTAGCAGAGATTGAGAAACAAATACCACAGAAATACATGATCTTGACACCTTAGTAAAGTGCTTAAGGATCCACTGGTTCAGAGCATGTCAAGATTTTTTTCCATACCGAAAAATAAGTTGCTATATATTGTATACCCAACCACTAAAAAGGAGTAGGAACATCTAATTAACTAATACGACTTTGGAGGTGACATTTATCACTGACTCATTCATACGATTTTAAAAAGCTCCCAGTTTTAATAGAAGTCCAGGGCAAAGCAAAAAAAAAAGTTCTTCAGGTTTCCCAAGATACAGTGCAAATTGTTCTATTTTTAGTATTTATGACAAGATAATCCCACGCTGTGTAAAGTGGCTGTGTAGATTGGGGTGTTATATGGAGACTGTGACAAATTCTAACAAAAAATCACAGCAAAACCTATGTGCATTTAATAGTATAGTAAAAAGGGCAAGTATTTATAAACAAATAATCTTTTTTTATTTTTTAAGATAGTAGCTCCCAGCTTCCCACTGGTCTCTGATAGAACTGAATGACTAATCAATGAATGCCAGATAGCCATGCAACTTGATATTCCATTCTTGCATCGAGTGCTATTGGATTAATTTTGCAATTATGTCAGGCAAATCCAGCGGCAGTCCACCTCTGTTATTCAATGAAAATAATCTACATGGATCAGGTCTCGAAGGCACAAATTGTATAATCATTTTGTTTACAGGACCCAGCATGTATGCCTGCTCCTAACATATTTCAACTTCTCTCTCAACTGACACCTATGTGATCCTGGGAGTTCCTTTTTACTAAATAACTGCAGATGAAGATTCTACAGCCTGTCTTGCAGATGCATCTATAAGATATCCAGGAACCACTCAGAATTGGACTGTAAAAGTGTTATAGCCCCATTCAAGAATGGAGTTATAAAACAATGAAGACTAGTCCAGAAGGTGGCTGCATTTAAGCATTATACACCATTTTCCAGAAGGAGTACAGCCCAAGGCTAGGATCTACACACCACTTTCTGAGTTGTCTGGTGAAATAATTACAATAATAGAAGAAATAAATTGAAATATTGATAACCAGGAAGTTTGAAAGAAAAGTTGGGATAGATCTTTGGGAATGGGATCAGGATCTGAGGATATATGTATACCACAGGAAAGCTCACCAGAAGATTCCCTGCAGAAGAGGCTTTCAATCACATGGACAGAATAACTCCTTCTGTACATGTCAGTATAGCGAAGTGCTATGGTGGCAGTAACTAAGGCTGTGCATGAAATCAACAACAGAAACTTAAGCTCTACAAGGCTATCTGAATATCAGCTCTGATGATTTCTTAACTTGTCACGTAAGGACCCATCCCTGCAATGAAGCGTTGAAGGAAACAGCTTCCTAATAAATTTTATATTATGGCACACATAGTTAATGATAAAATCAAGATGTTGAATATTTTAAAATTATATCCATGACTACATAGTAGTCATGGATATAATTATGTCATATAATTATATCTAATGACTACAGAGTAGCTCCTCCCATAACTCTATGATACTGAGTTCTGCTGGTTTGGATGCTGGAGATCATGCAGAGAAAAGGGTGGGAATGTAAATTTCTTCAACCCCTATGGAAGACAGTATAGAGATTTCTCAAAGAACTAAAAATAAAATTACCATTTGACCCAGCAATCTCACTACTGGGTATCTACCCAAAGGAAAAGAAACAGTTTTATCAAGAAGATACCTAAACTTGTATGTTTACTGCAGCATTATTCACAATAGCAAAGTCATGGAATCAAACTAGGTGTCTATCAGTGAACTGGATAAACAAAATGTGGTATATATACACCATGGCATACTATGCAGCCATAAAAACAATGAAATCATATCCTTCACAGCAACATGGATGTAGCTGGAGGCTGTTATCCAAAGTGAAACAACTCAGAAACAGAAAATCAAATACCACCTGTTCTCACTTATACATGGGAGCTAATCAATGGGTATACATTAATATGGAAACAATAGACTCTGGAAACTACAAAAGTGGGGAGGGTAGGAGAAAAGCAAGGGTTGCAAAACTACTGGTTAGGTACTATGTTCACTATTGGAGTGATGAATTCACTAGAAACCCAAACCCCAGCATTATGCACTATACCCATGTAACAAACCTGCATATGCACCCCCTGAATTTATAATACATAAGCACATAAATAAAAAATTTAAAAAGAATATCCTGTGAATAGAAAGATTCTCCTGTTTCAAGAAGAAATGCTTTTTTTTTTTTCCTTAGTATTTTTATTTACTGCTGGTGACATTTTCCACATTCCAAAATAAATGACAGCAGTTCACTTCTGGGATGGTTAAGTACTTCGTCTCCAACCAATCCTCTTGTAGATATATAAACACTAAATAAAATAGAAAAAAAAACAGCTTTCTGAAATCATTGGAGAATGAACAAATGCAGGGAGAAGCTAGAGAGGAGCTGTCACTTGGAAGAATGAAATGACACATGGGTGAGTTTTCTGATTGCATGGCTTTTCTTTATGAGGGTAAGTCTATATGAGTGGCTGAAATATGAATGAGAACCTGGTTTTTACCGGCATAAAGAACCAAAGTACTGAGTTTGGGCATCACACACTTAGAAGTTTGGGGTTGGGTAAGTGCAGTGGTCCTGGAAAACAGAAAGTCATAGAAGGTGACTTCCATATTCTGCAAATGCACTTTCCAACAACCTCTGGCTGACCCCTGAGCTATATGTGTTTGAGGCAGACTCTAAGCAGCCCAGCTAAGGCTAAAAGGAATGCAGAGAGGTTACAGTTTACAATTTGATACCAGCCACACTGTCGGTCTAAAACGAACAAGTAAAACAAAACAAAAAGCACACTATCTAGAGGACTACCACATAATGCAACATCTCTACAATATATCATTCAAAATGTTTAAGAAACAATTCAAAATTAGATACATAAAGAAACTTTTAAAATGTGATCCAGAATCAAGAGAAAAGAGAATTGAGAGTGAATCTGAGATGAATCAGATGTTAGAATTAGGATGCAAAATTATAAAATTCTTCAATGATATAAAGAAAAATATAATGAATGAGGAAGTAGAAAAGCTCAATAGACAATTAAAAATAACTAAAAAATACAATGCTAAATACTAATAATACAATAAATATATATATATTTTAAAAATCAAGTGGACAAGTTTAACATCAATTGAAAGTGACAAATAAGGGTCAGTGAACTGGGAGATCAATAAACAGAAAATATCCAAAAAGAAGAAAGAGAAAACAGTTTGAAAATCATAAACAGAGTTTCAGTTATCTGTGTAGCAATACCCAAAGGTATGACATACATATAACTGGACTCTGAGAGTATAGAACAAGAAAGAATTGACATAAAAATTACTTGAAATGATTATGGCCATTTTCAAAATCTGTTAGAAGACATACATTTACAAATTCAAAAAGTTCAGTGAATTTCAAACAGGACAAAAAGAAATAAAACCACACATGGGCAGTTTTTAGTCACATTGTTAAAACCACAGATAACAGAAGATCTTGAAAGGAGTTAGAGAAAAATAACATATTATTTATGGAGAATAATGATACGAGTTATCCTTGACTTCTAATCAAAAACAATGAAGGCCAGAAGACAGTAGAAAAATGTCACCAAAGTGCTAAAAGAAACCAAAACCTTAAAAACTGTCAAATTTGAATTCAAAATCTATTGAAAATTACCTTCAAAAAGGTAGATCACATAAAAACATTTTCAGATAAATAAAAATTATAATGTAAAGCAGAACTACACCACAAAAGTTACTACAGAAAGTTATTTGGGCTGAAGGAAAATGATACCAGATAAAATCAGATGTCCAGGAAACAATATTGAGCATCGAAAAGACCAATATGTGGGTAAATATAAAATATTATTTTCTATTCAATTTCTTTAAAATATATATGTTTAAAGCAAAAAACATATGGTGGGATTTATAACATATATACAGATAATACCTGTTACAACTATAGCATAAAGAAAAGTGGGGCCGGGCATGGTGGCTCACGCCTGTAATCCCAGCACTTTGGGAGGCCGAGGCGGGTTGATCATGAGGTCAGGAGATCGAGACCATCCTGGCTAAGGTGGTGAAACCCCATCTCTACTAAAAATACAAAAAAAAAAAAAAAAAAAAAAAAATTAGCTGGGCTTGGTGGCGGGCACCTGTAGTCCCAGCTACCTCCTACAGGCTGAGGCAGGAGAATGGCGTGAGCTCGGGAGGCGGAGCTTGCAGTGAGCCGAGATCATGCCACTGCACTCCAGCCTGGGTGACAGAGTAAGAAAAAAAAGAAAAGGGGGTCAGTCAATGAACCTATGTGATTACAAAGTTTTCACATTTTACATGAATTGGTACAATATTAACTCTAAGGACACTTGAAAATTCAAGGATATTTATTATAGTACCTCAGTGGCCATTAAAAAAATAAATTATTAGAGCTAAAAAGCTGGTAGAGAAGTTAAAATGGAATTACATAAAATATTCAATTAATTCAAAAGGAGGTAATAAATAAGATACACGGGGACGAAGAGCAGGTAGGACAAACAGACAATAAACTGTGAAACTTTAGACCTACCTCCAACCATATCAATAATTACATTAAGTGAAATGCTCCCTCCAAAAGGCAGAGATTATAAGAATGAATAATAATAATAAAAAAGCTAGCTAGACCAAACTATATGCTACAATACAGATAGATTGAAAGTAAATATGTGGAAAAAGAGATAGCATGTATAAAGCAAGCATAAGATAGCTAAGTGACTGTATTAATATCAGACGAAGTAGGCCTCAAGAAAAAGTTACACTTTGGAATTTCCTAATTAGTTGAAAACATTAATTAAATACTATACTCACTACCTGGGTGATGGGTTCCATGCTACCCTAAACCTCAACATCATGCAATATGCCCATGTAACAAACCTGCACATGTGACACATGAATCTAAAATAAAAGTTGGGAAAAAGATTAATTATAAAATAAATAATTTGGGTATTCCACATTTATTAGAAAGATATAAAAATCATTTTTTTTTTTTACTTTTAATTACACTCAAACTTCATTGAGCTAAGTGATTTCCATGTACTTTTTTCAGGCGTGTTAAGAAATCTATAACCCAAAGTTAGAGAAGATAACATTTCTGATTTCCAGCCATCATCTATATGGGTATATACTTGCTATGGAGTTATACCACAAAGCCAATAAGTTTTCATACTGAATTTCCTTGAAAAGCTTCCATACTCAGGAGATCTCACTCTTGGTAAACTCTTTAAAATGCATCAGTACCAACTGAATCATTTCCTAAAATCAGTAACCGAAATTTTCTTTCACTTTATTCTTTCCACCCAAATTTATGTTTGTGTGTATGTGTATGGATGCACATATTCAGGGCATGTGTTTATATATATACACTCTTATTTTTTAAAGCACATTTCATCCATCTGTGTCACTCTAGCAATACTGAAGTTAAATTGCCTAGCCAAAAATATTGGCAAACAACATTTTGCAAAAACACATTAAGCAACACAAAGCAAGGAATCTGTGTTCCTTCTCTCTCTTTTTTTTAAAGTAACTATACAATCAGTGCAATAAGGGAGAATCATATCTAAATCATATCTAATTTTTTTTCCAAATCTGTTTTTAAATTTTACATTAAATTTAAGGGAGGGGGGAAAAGAGAGAGAGAGAGTGAACAACACTGATGAGTCTCAGGGAAGGCAACCAGACAAACACACAGAGCACCATTACAACATTTTCATGAGCTAGACATAAACTAAATAGTAGATAACTTTTCCAACACTCTACATCTATTGAGTGTAAAGCTAGGATTTAAATCTAGGTGGTCCTACTCAAAGGCCGGCTCTTTAAGCCCACTGAACTATTCCATCAAAAATAATCAAGGCTTTAACACACTGTGATGTTTCTAAGGGTTCATAAGAAAGTAGATTCTTGCCATGGTAAACTAGCATTTTTTTAAGCAATCTTACTCACTGATCTTCCTATTTTAAAAATAAGGTAACATAAAAACACAATAATTGAAACACTAGAGTTCATTTACAAAAATAAAAGCTCTTTTCAATAGCTAAGACTATCCAAAATCTCAAAAACCTATTCTTCATCTGTTGGCTGTTAAAGGAGTTTTAGAAAAAGAAAGCTAACAAATTTCTCAAGGTTAGTAGACATTATCAAAACAAATCACTGATTAGAATTTGTGTTTTACATTCTGAGTCTACTCCCTTTAGAGAACTAAATCTGTTGGCTGATGTAATTAGATAGCTAAAATTCATGCTTTTTGTATGAACATTTCACTTATTCTTCATAACAATTAAGAGAAGCAGGTATACCCTGTTATCAGTCACATTTCACAAACCATGAAACAGATGTCCACAGAGATTTGGTCTCTCTCCAAAGCCATATGACCCATAACTGTCAGAATACAGATGTTCTTAAGCTTGTGATCTAAACCCCATACTCAATCAACTATGCTAGCTGTCTCTTACCTTTATCTTAAATAATCACAAAAATTCTTAAATGGTAAATACCTTTCACAGATAATGATATGCCAAACCAGGTACTTTTCAACTGCCAGTTCTTGTGTTGAATTTCCTAATTAAAAAGTGTCAAGCTACCTAGCGACTGACATCTTCGGGGAAGGGAGTCAGCTTGGAGGTGCATATTGGGGCTATCCTGAGTGAGCCTTATCTCACTCCAGATATGGGGCACAGGGTTAATTAGCAAATAGAGGCATCTAAAGTTTTGGGGTGAACTTGCTATATTGAATACGGTACTATCAAAATTTTCTCTTCAAAATTGACTTGAATGAGGTGCCTAAGGCAACATAAGTGGTGCTGGTCAAAAGACAAAGGGATCAGTCTCTTCCTAGTTGATTAAAATGCTCAGACTCAACAAATGCTATTTATTGTTGTTCCCCAGTATATAATTAACAAAAGACAAAAAAATTTTCTGCAAGTTCCTAAAGAGTGCTATTTAGCAACATTAGACACTAAAGAAGTAGTTTTCTAAGATCAAAGTATAAGAGCATAAATCCAGGTAATTACCAAGTAATTACTAGCAGCCAATGTCTGTCTTATTTGTCAGTGAGATGGTAAGAATGACTGAAAACCAGACTACTTTGTAAAGAGGAGAATATTAAAAACTCTTCCATTAGCATAGGGTAAAAATAGGGATTCTTCTCAACCATAAATGCTGATGTGACAAATCCTGTTGCTGTCATGCCATGTGACAGACACAACTGCAAGGCCTGGACCCCAGCCCACTGATCATGCCAGGCGAAAGGCTGGTACTCCCAAACTTCAGGTCTTCATCTGGCAGCATGGGGCTGGGGCCAGTATTCTACCAGGTCATACCACTATTGTGTTTTGGTCTATGATAGGCCAGGAGAGGAACTGGTACTTCACTAATCATGCAGTTTAAAAGTACCACTGCCCGTATATTTAGGCCCCTCTTCCAAAGTCTGTCATCAAGACCTACTAGAATTATGTGTGCTTCCCTACAATGCAATGTGCCAACAAAGGGGCCATGTCCCTACCCCTGGTGCTGCTTTCTCAATGCGTTTTCTCCAGTGTGCCCCAGTAGCTGGTGCATGTGCTGCTTAGCCATTACCCTTGTGAGCCTTATCACAGTTTCAATTTCTGGACTATGAACATTAGAACAAATAAATGTATTTTCTGTTCAAGTCATAGCATTTGGGGGAGCTTTTTGTTGTAGCAGTTTAACCTCATTCCAATCAATCCACAGGCTATATTCTGTCAGTGTTCTCCAAGACCATCCATAGATTTGATGACTCCTTAGGAGGATTCACAGGACTCAGCATATAGTCCTGTTCATGGTTAGGATTCATTACAGTGAAAGCATACAAAGAAAAACCCACAAAGGGAAAAGTCACACAGGGTGAAGTTCAGAGGAAGGCCAGCACAAGCTTCCAAGAGTCCTCTCCCAGTGGCGTCACACAGAACACACCTAATTCCTCTAGCAATGAGTTTGACAAAACATGTGAAACGTTGTCTACTAGGAAATCTCATTAAAGACTCAGTGCCTGAGGTTTTGTTGGCGGCTGGTCACGTAGGCATCCTTGGCCTAGCACAAACCAAAATTCCAGATTCCCAGAAAAAGTAAGGTGTTCAGTATCACCCACACTGTTTGTACAGTTTTGGCACAGCAAGCCACCCTTATCAGTTCTGGGAATGCGAACCCTTCTAAATTCCAGTTTTTAATATGCCAGCCAATGACCAACCTTGCAAGGAGGCCTTTCCAAGGATAACAGCCTCAGGATTGTTATGTTAATTCTTTACCGCACATGTATCCTAACTAATATTTTATATAAATCCAGCAAAAATAAAAAAGAAAATTCAGAAGAATAATCTGTTTCAAAATTTGTGAATGACCACCCCTCAGGAATGACAGAGAGGAAAGAAATTAGTGGTGGGGCTTTAACCATATCTGTAACATTTGAAACATTTAAAACAAACATGGAAAAATATTGACAGCTGTTTAATTGTATGATATACACGTGTCTATAATTTTATTTTTGTTCATTTGTATAACTTTGAAATGTTTCATTTCAATTAAAAGATGAAAAAACAAAAAAATTAAAATCATACAAACAGGAAACTATCCCTCATGAAAGTATGTCATTAATAACATTTAGAAACGACTATGCAGTGGAGAAACAGCTGTGAAGCAACTCAAATGTGCCAACGTTAAGAGAAAATTTTGTAAGGTCCACCAGAGTATGTCACAAATTAAGTGACTCTTAAAAAAATCTCCTGAAAAATATTTTGGAACTATAAAGATAATGGGTACCATAACAGAAGAAATCTGGGTTTATATCAATATTTAATAGCCATCAACCAGTCAATCGATCAATCACAAATGCTCCACACACACCACTCTAACAATAAAACCAGTTATTTACATATTCTAGAAGAATAAATACAAAACAATGAGAGATGAAATTACATAGAACTCCAATTTACAATAGTTGTTTAGCTTACAATTCACTTATATTTTTCTAATGATAAGGAGAGAGAGAAGGAAAAGAAGAGATGCATGTGTATACACACACATAGGCCTGCAAGAATGAGAGACAGAAATGAGTGGAGAAGAGGCAGGAAAAGGAGAGGTGAAGCAGAATTGGGAAGAAATACCATGAATACAAATGAGAGAAAATCTATTTCTAGTTTCCAGCACTAATTCAGGTATTTTCAAATCTCAAGTGTACTAGAGGGGCAAATATCTTTAAACTATGTTTAAATAAGTAGGAAGCACTAGAAGAGTTACAGAATAATCAGAACCCTATAGTACTAATTTGAGAAGGATGGCATAAGAATTGCATTACAAAAAATTAACCATATTAACCAACTTTAAAAAAGTCTCTGGGATTCTTCATGACTACTTTTAGTTAAAATAATAATAAGCACATTTATTTATGATGATGGTGCCAATGATGCTATTCTAAGTACTTTATCTTATTAATTCTCAAAAGAACCCAGTGAGGAAGACACTGTTTTTCCCCATTTTACATGTGTGAAAACTGAGGCACAGTAAGTTAAAATAAATTGTCTTAGATGGAGCCTGAATTCACTCAGGCAGACTACATCCAAAGCTTTTATTTTTAACTTTACTCATTTTGACACTTCATTTCCTATTATCTCATACTTTATGAAAACATAATATTCAACTAAAAATAACTACATTTCCTATACTGATTACTCATGACTTTGGCAAAGCAAATGTTATTATACAGGAAGGAGCAAAAGGGTATGTTTCTCCTGTGAATTAAGAGAAGGCTTCAGTAGCATTTCTCCCATACCAGTATTCCAAAGCATAGCAAAAACACCTGTCTGGGAAAGCGCTTTATTTCCTAAGCTGTTCTATAAATACCTGAAAGCTATTTTAAAAACAAAAATAAAACATAAACTGTTCCTGAAAACTTCCATGCCTTTCTAACTTCCCAATGGTGACTCCTTTTTCCTAGGTTCCTAGAAAAAATTTAAAAAAAAAAAACTGGCTAAACTTTCTTTTAAAGCTTCTTTTATATTCTGGGAAATGAAAAATGATTATGAGCTTACTATGAGCTAACAACCCTAGATAATTGTACTGATGGATTTATAAGACCCCAAACAAGGAAAACGATCTTCCCACTGCAGTCTGCACATTGGTCCACATCTGTGATACTATGTTTAGTTATGGGTAACATCACTGAAATGGGGCATTTGAAATAAAGGGCCAGGTTAGAGGGAAGAAAGGGTAGTTAGAGGGAAGAAAGAATAAAGGGTAGTTAGAGGGAAGAAAATCCATCTTTTTGTTTAATTTGTGTATATTGTATATTACGTGTATATTTTCACTTCTAAAATACCAAACGTATTTACTTTGTGTATATTGTCTCTCTCCCATTGCTCAAATTGGTATTAGCCAACCCAAGCTACAGGGTTGAGGGATGGAGAAGAATAGGAGGAAAAGGAGAGTGTTTTTGGCAAAAGAAATGGCATTCCCAAAGGCCCACACTGAAGATAAAGCTTAGCAGTCCAGGAACTGAAATTTCAGAGCAGCTGGGGTGTAGACAGTGAAAGAAATTGGTAAGTGAAAGCCCTTATGAGTCAGGACAAGAAGGGCTGGATGGGAGGTCAGGGGAGTCATGAGAGGCCAATGAAACATTTTAAGCAGGGACCAAATCTCTGCGATTACAGTTGGATAATAAACTTTACTTGCACCATTTGAAATTGTTAATATTCAACTGTTTTAGACCTACAAAAATGGCAGCTACGCATCATTTAACTTCATTAAAACCTTCCTGAAAGGAAGCAGGACTAGAAAACCAGGGAAGTGTTGAATAGTGAAGGTTAAAAAAAAAAAAAACCCACAATATGGTTTCAGTGAAAATATTGAAAATATTGTCATTGGAGCAGAGTAACATGATGACAACCTTTCAAGGCTATTACAGATGTGATACTTCTGTAGGAAAAAAAAAATTAAGAACGTAAACTACAATCTGATTTTAAGATCCTGAAAACCCATAGAAAACACAATAACAAATTCTAACCACCCCACCCTATTTTTACAATTTAAAAAATGCTGTACTTTTACTCTTTCACTTGAAAAAAATATGTATGTTCCAGGTGTGTGGCCCTATGCTGAGCACATGAGCATAAAGATGTTTCAAGGATCTTAAAACCTAAGATTTCCATCTGGATAGTGGCTGCAAGTACAACAGAGAAGTGACCCTTTAGACCTCACTGCTAATGGCAGAATGAGTACCAGAACTCATATTCCCTGACTCCTGGAGACCAGGGCCCTTCCCACTGGACCATCCTGCTGATATTTCACAGGCTTCACCTGAGACAGGCAGCGGTGTCTCTTAGCCTACACATTCCATCTCGAAACAAGAGGAAGAGCAAGCATACATAATTAATCATGGCACCGTAACTTTCCACAGCCTTTATATTTCTATATCTATTTTCTCCATGTATAGCCTTGTCCATCACCATCCTATCCCATCACAAACTTCCTACATATTTAAAAAAAAATCCACCCCCTTAATCCAAAGTAGTGGGGATATTATATGCATACATCATAGCAGTATTTTGCACTTGAAATTCATTGCTTCAAAGCATCTTGATAATTTTTCTTGTCTCTGCCTGACCCTGAATTGCACTGGGGTAAGATGCTAGCTAGGTTTAAGGCACACAACTAGTTTTCTTCAGGAACAGTTCTTTTTAGAAGAGGAAAAGAATAGAGGAGAAGCCAAGGGGATAGAGGAATATAAATTTTTTCACTGACTTCTTTGCCTAAAACCAATTTTTTTCACTTTTATTTTTACTCAAAGTTAATTCAAAGATAATTGGAAAATAGCTGACTTTTAGTTTTAGGAGGAACTAGAAAAGAAATTTTGATGTACTCTTTGTCTTCAAAAGAGTATGAGTAAAAAAAATTCTTCTACCCATCAGATTTTTTTTTTTTTTTTTTTTTCCTGAGATGGACTCTCACCCTGTTGCCCAGGCTGGAGTGCAATGGCGCAATCTCAGCTCACTAACCTCTGCCTCCCAGGTTCAAATGATTCTCCTGCCTCAGCCTCCCGAGTAGCTGGGATTACAGGTGCCTGCCACCACACCCAGCTAATGTTTGTATTTTCAGTAGAGGTGGGGTTTCACCATGTTGGTCAGGCTGGTCTTGAACTCCTGACCTCGTGATCCGCCCACCTCGGCTGCCCAAAGTGCTGGGATTACAGGCGTGAGCCACTGCACCTGGCCTCCATTAGATATTTTGCAACAGAAATATTAGTTTCCATCTCCTTCCTTCTTATAATCTCGATATGTTAGATTAGAATTGGAGTCTGCTGTGGGATACTATATAGACTTGGAACCAGAATAGATAAGAAAACTTGGACTAAAATGCCCACTACTTCTCTCAGACTAATACATTTCCTCTTTGTTGTTTTAATTTTTTTCAAATATGTAAGTAATAAATGAATACATAATTGAATTTTAAAATTCATGCAATAAAAGATGAGCAAAAGTCTTCCCTTAGCATCCCACCTCCCAATTACTATCCCATTCGCAAAGGAAGTCATTATCAGTGCTATCACTGTCACCAATTTTGTCATTAAAAATCAAGAGCTAAATCTTGTTACCCTCAAAAGTAATATTTTGACATATAATGATAACATACATAATCCTTTCCATATACAGAATACTTAAGTAAAGTCACAACCAGGAAAACAAAAAAGATGTAGAGATCACTTATATCATTTTATTAATAAGATAGTATATACTTACTTTTAAATACATGTAATGTCTGCTGGATCAATGAACTGATGATCCAGGCTAGGAAAGAAGGTTAAGAACAACAGCTCTTCAGCATCTATAACTAGATTAAATTATCAGCACAAACCATGTATTGAATTTCTGGAATTTGTTTTATTAAGAAACTAAATTTGAAAACAAGCTGTACTCATGCAAAGGACAGTAGAAGATTAAAAGTAAACTGTCTAAACAGTCTATATCCAGACGTAAATACCAGGCTCACTCTTTTCTTTTTCCACACTGATTTTCCCACAGGAAGGAATAGATTAAAGGGTGGATTACTTCAAGCACTATAAAGGTCTCTAGACTGACCCCACTCTTCGAGGGAGCTCTTTCAGAGGAATAAAGCTATAAAGAACAGTGAAAGCCCAAAAAAACCCACAGCTGAGCCCTTCAGAGGGCCCCATTCACAGTCACCATTGACTGCCCTGGCCTCTCTGAGGGGATTCAATATAATTCACTGCCCACCAGAATACTGAATTCACAACAGAGAGGAAAAAAAAAACTGATGGTGCTGCTTTGCATCTGTTTAAATTTTTACAGAAATGTTAAGGGGGTTAATCTTCTACAAGTCCAGTCATGTGCTTTCACAAAGGGCCAAGAAAGGAGTCGCAAAGCCCGCCATGACTCAACGGGAAGTTCTTTGTGTCTTCCTTTCTACACCATGTCTGACAAAGAAGCTGTCTTAAGTTCATGGGCCTCTGTCTCTTGCATGAATTCTGAAGTCAGTGAAGCAACAATGATGTCATTGCTTCTGAAGACCACTGTTGGTTGAGATAATGAAGATCTCTTCACCCACAACATTGCCATTTCTGCAGCATACATTTCCTACCCTTTCAAATACAAAAGTATTCTACCCATTGAGGTGGGTGATGTATGTTTATTTTTTGCATTATTCAAAAGAAGTCATACTGAAGCATGTTTCCCTCTCACCCAAACATCTTCTAAAACTGAACTAGTAAATACTACTACACTAAAATAGTTGATTCATACACTTGAAAGGAAACCAAAAGTTATGCTTTTGAAATTAGATATATTATTAAATTAATATTCTGATACTAAATGTCCAGCAGTTTCGTAGGCAACATACGGTATGATGTGAATAAAATCCATTTCTCACCCTTTTAGTCTCCAACATATATGCACATTTGGCTTTTTTTTTTTTGTTTTTTTTGAGATGGAGTTTCACTCTTGTTGCCCAGGCTGAGTGCAGTGGCACGATCTCGACTCACTGCAACCTCCGCCTCCTGGGTGCAAGCTATTCTCCTGCCTCAGCCTCTGGAGTAGCTAGGATTAGAGGCATGTGCCACTACACCTGGCCAATTTTTGTATTTTTAGTAGAGACGGGGTTTCACCATGTTGATCAGGCTGGTCTCAAACTCCTGACCTCAGGTGATCCACCCGCCTCGGCCTCCCAAAGTGCTGAGATTACAGGTGGGAGCCCAGCTGCACATATGGCAAAAGCAAATTAGATTATCTAAAGAATGTCAAATAGTTTAAAGGCAGTTATTTCCACAAATTTTAAAAATGATAGACTCCTTTGAAAACAACTTAAATATGGACATATTCAACTCATATATCCATATATGCAGTCTAGCATGTATAAGGACAAAAAAAGGCAAGGTTAAAAAAATAAGTGTTTAGGCAATTGAAAGTTCAGTAGAACCAAAATAATGAGTGTATACTGGGGAGTGGCGTCCCTTATGAATAATGAGATAAAATAGATAAACTATGGAAGTACCAGGCAATGGAGGACAAATATCAAAAATTTATATTTTATTCAATAGGGAGTTGGGAGCCACTAAACATTTTTAGATTAATAAATGACATAAAGTATTTCAGTTTACAATGATGACTACATCTTCAATCAAAAGCAGTAATCTCCAAAGCAGAGATTGCAAACACATACAAAAACATTTACTGGAATATGGTGAAAAAGAATTTCTATAGTTCTCTTTATTACAGTCTTCAAAATTTGTAGCTCCATGAAAGTTCTACAATACATAGGATGCATGTTCCATAATGTATAAAAGATAGTAGTATATTTGTATGTGTGTGTGCGCATATACACACGCATGTGCTGTGGATACATGGTCCACAACATTTGGTAACCTTCTATCTCAAAATGGAATAGAGGGGGATAGGTTTAGAAGCAGGAAAACAGTTCAGGATGCTGCTGCAGTATTTGAAACAAAAATTATTAGGCTCTGAACAAAAGTGGAAACAACAGACCCTGGGCCATTTTCTTGAGAGTTATCTAGATGTAAAATTTGTGGGTACTGCTTACCAACTGGATAAGGGATGTGAAAATCAGGGAGTTAACTGGGTGGATGTTGGTTTCATTTACTAAAACTGGAATAGAAGAAGAAAGGATAAAGAAGGAGTAGTCCAGGAACTGGTGGAGGATTAGAAACAAACTCAGTGTTAGCCAGTCTGAGTCACAGGTATCTGTGGAGGACCTTAAAGAGAGGTAAGGTAAGGAAAAAGCAAATGTATCAGCACAGTTTTCTCATCAAAGATTTTGTCATTTATTTTGCAAGTAAATCAGATAGGAGAAGCTAAAAAACAGATTTCAATGAATTAAGAATTAAAAACATGAAGTAACATAATAATATGGTATATGACAAAGTATGAAAATCAACATAACTTATAAGAACTATAAAATATCAGGAAAAAAACTTTCAGAGAAAAAAAGAAATGATGACACCCATGCTGGATAATGAACACTAAGTGGAGGTGACAAGAAGACACTGCAGATGCAGAAGGGAATATAATTAAATTTACAAAAAGAACAAGCAGGGGAGACGATGAGGAAGCCTAGCTAACTGCATCCCACACTACATCAGAGCAGGCATCATATGCTGTCTTTTCCTTCCATAAAGATGGACACATGACATTACTTTTAAAGCACATTATGTTGGGGTATTTACAACTATGATTTAATGACTTAAGAAACAAATTTTAAATACTATGCTTTCTGGATTTACAAAAGTACTAAGTAATATATATAAAACAAAGAACCCTTATTTTTGCTCCATTTTTGAATCTTATACTCAGAGATTGGGTAGGAGTCAGGGGATAGCCTAAGGAATGCTGTTGTGCTTTTATTTTAAAATTTCTAAAATTAAAAATGAAATGGTCATAATGATCATGAACAGCCTCAAGTTAAAGCAGCCCCATAAAAATGTCTGCCCTGATTCTTAAAATGGGCTCAGACAAATCCACTCCTTCTTTTTCACATTGTAGTTGACACACCTCATGCCCTCATCACCTCTCACCTGGATTAGTACTCCAGAGAAAAACACTCCAAGCTCTTTTCCCTGCCTCTACTCTCTCACTCCTCTCTATACTCCACAAGTGTACTCTGTATTCCACATGAATGGAAGACAGATTTTCTAAAATACATATTATAGTACATACCTTCTGTGAGTATATTTTTTTAAACTTGTAAAATAAGGTTCTTCATAATCTGGCATTAACCGTTCTTACCTGAGGCAAATATAAGAAAAGTATATCGGCCGGGCGCAGTGGCTTACGCTGTAATCCTAGCACTTTGGGAGGCCGAGGTGGGTGGATCATGTGAGGTCATGAGTTCGAGACCAGCCTGGCCAACATGGTGAAACCCGTCTCTACCAAAAATACAAAAAATTAGCCAGGTGCCGTGGTGGGTGCTTGTAATTCCAGCTACTCAGGAAGCTAAGGCAAGAGAATCGCTTGAACCAGGGAGGTGGAGGTTGCAGAGAGCTGAGATCACGCTACTGCATTCCAGCCTGGGCAACAGGGTGAGACTCTATCTCTCTCTCTCTCACACACACACAAAAAAAAAAAAAAAAAAGAAAGAAAAAAGAAAAGTATATCAACTATAGTTTTGGCTGTGGTAAGACAGGAAAAGGGGAGAGGAAAACAGGAGAGAAATTGTGAGCTGACTGCCCATCTTGTGCAGGGCACCATATAATTAACAGCATCTTGAGACACGCAGAAGTTTAGCTTTATAGATGAGGCAGTGATACCTAAGAGGCTTCCTAAAGTTCTGCAAGTGACAGAGCTGATAATTGCAGAGCTGTGATTTGAACACATGTCTTTCTGATCACAAAACCTATACTAGAGAAGACCATGGATATTCAGTGAACATACCTGAAGCTACAAAAAGAGCATCCCTTGTAAACTATGTAGGATACAACTGAATGTAAAAAAAAAAAAAAAACCACTACTACATTGTAGGAGAAGAAGGAGACCCAAAACAACTGATCAAAGATAGTAAGGAATAAGGAGCCTACACTGAGGGTATCAGGAGACAAAAGAAAATTTAAAGAAACAATCTGCTATGAAGTGTCATCATGAAGAGGACCAGGAAAATAAGTTCTGAGAACAACAATCTGTTGAAATTTTTAGGTCTCTGCAGAAAACTATTTACATAAATTGCTAAGGATGAGAGCATTGTTGAGGGGGAGTTGGATAACAGATGAAAGGTACAAAACAAAAAATGTTCCTTAGAGAAATGTGGTAACAATGTTGATAAAATAAAAGTATCTGCCAGGTGTGGTGGCTCACTTCTGTAATCCCAGCACTTTGGGAGGCCGAGGCAGGTGGATCACCTGAGGTCAGGGGTTCAAGACCAGCCTGGCCAACATGGAGAAACCCCGTCTCTACTAAAAATACAAAAAAAAAAAGCTGTGCATAGTAACGTGCACCTGTAATCCCAGCTACTTGGGAGGCTGAGACAGGAGAATTGCTTGAACCTGGGAAGCGGAGGTTGCAGTGAGCCGAGATCGTGCCACTGCACTCCAACCTGGGTGACAGAGCGAGACTCCGTCTAAAATAAATAAATACATACATACATACATACATACATACATAAAAGTATCTACAAAGGATGAAAGGACCCAAATTCCAACCAGATATTTATGAAGACAAGGGACACTTACATCATCTTGAAGACTCATGCACATCTTTATGAAAGTTCATAAGATGAAAACAAAAGAGAAAGAAATGTGTGACAACAGTGACTAAGTAAACAAGTTCTACATCCTAAATCTGGAGGACCCCACAAACTACCTCTTCTGTGCTATGCATCCCACTCCTGAGTCCCATTCAACCCCCACCCTCCAACAGTAAAAAGAATATAGCCCGGGACTTCATTACACAGTCTGGGTTTGATAACCAGACATCTAAGGCGATAAGTGCAATTTCAGATTACCTTCCTTGTAATTTTCGTCTACAAATTACAGAGAATCTTTGACAGTACAGGCCTTCTTCTATGTCACACTAGTTGTTCTACTTCATTTTGCACCTTCCCAAAACATTTTAGTTGAGAGCTTTCTTGTTCAGTTTTAAAAGTATTTGCAAAGCTTTCACTTTATTATCTAATTAAAAATGTGGCGAAAATGTTTAAGTTATTTTTCTGGCCAGGCGTGAGCCATCAGAATCTGAGCACTTTGTGAGGCTTTGGTGGGAGGATTGCTTGAGACCAGGAGTTTGAGACCAGCCTGGGCAACATAGTGAGACCTCATCTGTACAAAAAAGTAAAAGAAATTAGCTGAGTGTGGTAGTGCACACCTGTAGTCCCAGTTACTGGGGAGGCTAAGGTAAGAGGATTGCTTAAATCCAGGAGTTTGAGGTTGCAGTGAGCTATGATTATGCTACCGCACTCCAGCCTGGGCAATAGAACAAGACTCTTCTCTGAAAAAAAAAATTATTTTTCTCAGCAAGGTTCTTAACATTTCTGAGTATCAGAATCACTCATCATTCATTTGTTCAATCAATATTTATTGAAGACCTACCCTGTGCTAGGTACTGTGCTAGACCCCTGAGTAAGCAATGTTGAACAAAAAGGAAAAATTGGGGTAATTCCACCTATTTTATGTAATTCTTGGGAGACTCAAATGAAATAAGTTTTTGGGAAGAACTTAGAAAACTGTCAAGAAGATATATATATATATTTGTGTATATATATATGTATTGGACATATATATGTATATATTGGACATATGTATTGGACGTATATATACATATATACGTACATATCTATGTATATATGTATATATATACACACACACATATACATGTATATATATACACACATATATATGTATTGGACATGGTGTGTACACACACCATGGTGCAAATCCTAGACCCACACTGTCCAATATAGGTGCCATTAGTCATATGCAACTATATAAATTTGAATGAATTAAAATTAAATAAAAATAAAAGTTCAGTTCATCAGTTACACTAGTCACATCTCAATAACTACATATGACCAGTGGCTACCATACTGGACAGCACTAATTTAGAACACTTCCATCATCACGTAAAATCCTACTGGACAGCAGTTTCCTAAAAGCTAGGAGTGGACACATGAAACAGAACATCTGAATGATGCCAGGGTTGAGCAGTAAGTGATACTATGTGAAAATATGCTACAGGTTGGGCACGGTGGCTCACACCTGTAATCCCAGCACTTTGGGAGGCTGAGGTGGGTGGATCACCTGAGGTCTGGAGTTCAAGACCAGCCTGGCCAACACAGTGAAACCCCGTCTCTACTAAACATACAAAAATTAGCTGGGCATGGTGGCAGGCTCCTGTAATCCCAGCTACTTGGTAGGCTGAGGTAGGAGAATCACTTGAACCTGGGGGGCGGAGGTTGCAGTGGGCTAAGATCGCGCCACTGCACTCCAGCCTGGGCGACAGAGAGATACTCCGTCTCAAAAAAAAAAAAAGAAAGAAAGAAAGAAAGAAAGAAAATATGCTACAAACCACATGCTCAAAGAAAGATGGCTGATAATTCTTTATAAGATTATAAAACCATCACAAAGGAAAGACGTAGTTGTGATTTAAAAATAAAATGTCAGAGCTAACTTATTGACAGCTTAGTAAGTATAAGAAACTAAAGCTAATTGCTTTAAGTCAATATTAGATTTAATCCAAAGAACAATGCCTGAAGTAAGCGTTCTTATTTTCTCTGCCTTGTAGATGAGGAATCTTAAGCACTGATAGGTTAAGTAACTTGACCAAGGTTATAAAACTACTTAATGATAAGCCCTTGAAATAAACTCTACTAAAAGAAAAGAAATATTTACATAACAATAATATCTAAGACACTGAATCGATCTCATTGAATTAGTTATTATGAAAACAGCATCAGGGTAATGTATCACTATGTGCCTTTTTTACTTTCAGTGATTAAGAGTTATTGATAATAATATTTTCACCATACTATCACCATTAGTTAGTTCTCTAAACTTAGTCTTCTTTCCTTGTCTTCTTTCCTCAGGAATGGCCTCCTTTCTCCCAGTCATTGTATCTCGAATCAAAACCCAAGCATCTTTGAATATTCACATGAAGTCCCTATGACACTTGAGCCTTCACTGTTATCTCTAAAGTCACACAACATATATTTTCTAGATCATTCACTATAATGCTAATTGCACAATGATTTGGTTTTAATACCAATCTTTACTGAAGTATGCTGTACTATTTGATGAAAGAGCATATATTGAGCATCTGATAAATAAATGATAACAAGGTATGTACCTTGCATCAAGAATACCGTAAGTGTTCATCTAAAATTTATCATTTGTAATTTAATATTGTCTTCACAGTTTTTGAAGGCATAAAATATAAACACTCAGTTTATCTCTAATAAGTGCTTTAGTTTTCTCATGAATTAGCTGAAACATGTTAGCTCTTTTTTCCTTTCTGTAATATAGGAAATAATAAAGATTATTAAAGAGATATATGTTAGATAGTCTTGTATCAAAAAAGTCCATGCTTAGATTCATTATTTCTTGAGTATTATAAAGACCCAGAATGAAGGTCTAATCTCAAAACTAGCTGAAGAGATCAGATTCAAATGTCAGAATCTGTTTTTACAGAATATCCTTGGCAAAGATTACTCTAAGAAATGTAACACAGTTGGACTGTCTTCCTTTGGCTATAAAACATCTTTCACAGGAATGTCCATTAAGGTCTTGGACGTGGTGTGGGGGGAGTGTCCAAAGGGGGTTGAACAGAAAATATGCGGGATCCCATCTCAATGCAAAGTGTTCTTACATTAATCAAAATATATTTACGGAAATAGTTGCTTATACCTAGGTCTTATATTTTAGTCCCTATACCTGGAAATACCAGGGGGTATTCCCAAAGAACTGAACACTGAGCACTTATGGTTTCTCATCCTTATTCGTTTATTAGTTTCTCTGCTGTATAACACAGTCAAAGTGTTCTTTAAGCTTTAGTCACTGGAACTGGGTACCTAAAGTAAGAAACTGCCATCATGTTTGGTCTTAATTTTTCCTTTGTTTTTGCCAAGAATTGAAGAAGACTAAAACAGATGATCTCTCTATTTGTACTGAGTGAGGCCTGGACATGGTACTTCTGTCACTTTTCTATATCTGGATAAAAAGTTAGAAAAATCTGCAAAAGTAAGTATATGGCTTCGTGGTGACCACATTAATACTATCTACTCTCTGATATGCATAGATAACCCTAAGCAGTTTTAACAGTATCAGAAATAAAATATAATGTTTCTATATTCATGAAGAAAATTTGATTCCTTTTTACTCACATATAAAATTCTGTGGAATTTGGGATAAAACTCAATATCTGTAGATATTAGATAGAAAACAAAATAAGAGTCAAGTAGTATTAAGATCCCAAATTTGGATATACAGACATCAGAAAACTGAAAATTCCAAGGTTCTCCTAGTTACTTACGATGTCAAAGCTATATTTGTGATGTTATAAGTGAAAAATCATGTGGTAAAGTGTGCTTGAGTTATGCAGAAAAATTTATTTTTTCTAACATTAATTTTATTCTTAACACTATTTTTTGCTATTTTGCATTTGACATTTTATCATTCCTCATCCCAACTTAGAGATAAAAAATTTTTTAAAATAAAAAGCTCCTCACAAGAGTCCTTTCAACAACCCTTGAACACATACGGTTTCTGCAACTGTAACAATTTGAAACTACAACAACGTCAACCACATAAATATTAGAACTTGCACAATGGGGATAATTTTGGAAAATATTTCTCCTTGACTTTGTGTGTAGATAACCTACTTAATAATCAGCCCTCAGAAATGGCTGGGAGGCTTTGAGTCAATGGAGAGAAAAGGGAAGGGATGGAGAATATTACATACTAGAATTCTTGCATGAAGAATAAAAAAGAAACAAATAAATAGAAAGATATCCCATGTTCATGCATTGGAAAAGTTATTGTTAAAACGTCCATACTGCTTAAAATACCCAATATGATCTACAGATTCTATGAAATCCCTATTAAGATTCCAGTGGCATTTTTTATGGACATAGAAAAAAAATTATAAAATTCCTATGAAACCACAGAGGACCCTTGGTAGCCAAAATAATCTTTACAACAAAGAACAAAGCTGGAAGCATCATACTATGGGACTTCAAAATCTATAACCAAGCAACCATGACCAAATGAATATAATATTGGCATAAAAACAGACAGACTAATGGAACAGAATAGACAGCCCAGAAATAAACCCACGCATATATGTTCAAATGGTCCTCCACAAAAATACACAATGGGGAAAGGAGAGTCTCCTCAATGAATGGTATTGGGAAAAGTGAATATACACATGCAAAAGAATGTAATTGAACCCTCCTCTTACACCATAAACAAAAATCAACCCCAGATAGATCGAAGACTTAAATGTAAGAACTGAAACTATAAAACTCCTAGGAGAAAGCAAAAAAATCTTCATGATATTGATCTTCACAATAATTTGCTAGTTATGACCCCAAAAGCACAGGCAACAAAAGCCAAAATAGACAAATAGGACTACATCAAACTAAAAAGCTTCTACACAGTGAAGGAAAAATTAACAGGGTGAAAAGGCAACCTATAGAATGGGAGAAAATATTTGCAAACCATATATCTGATATGAGAATAATATCCAAAAAATCTAAGGAACTCCTTCAACTCAGTAGCAAAACAAATAAGCAAACAAAACACACACACACACACACACATGCACACACAAAACGTACAAAATAACTCGATTAAAGAATGGGTGAAGGGCTTGAATAGACAATTCTTCAATGTAAAACAGACCAACAGACATATGAAAAGATACTCAGCATCACTGATCAGGGAAATAACAATCAAAACAGAAGTGAGATATTACATAACACCTGTTAGAATGCCTGTGGTAAGAAAGATAAGTATTGAGGAGATGTAGAGAAAAGGGAACACTTGCACTGTTGGTGGGAATGTAAATAGTGCAGTTCCTAGAGAAAATAAAGTATGTTGAGGCTCCTGAGAATATTAAAAAATAGAACTACCATATGATCCAGATATCTCACTTCAGGGCATATATCCAAAAGAACTGAAATCAGGACCTTGAAGAAATATTTGCACCCTGTTGTTCACTTCAGCATTATTCACAATATCCAAGATGTGGAAACAACCTAAATGTTCACTGATAGATGAATAGATAAAGAAAATGTGGTATATACATACATGGAATATTATCCTTTTAAAAAAGGATAGATCTCATGTTAAGCATTCTTAATACAATATAAAAAAATATAAAGAGACTCAATATTCAGCTCCTGGATTCAAGTAATATTTACAAAAAACAGATTTGTAAGCTAGGTTGTGTTAAGAGAGAAAGGATTTTCTGAATACTTAGTTCTCACACAGTACATTAATGGTAGGCCTGGAAACTATATCACAAACTTTTTAAATTTGTTTTTGTTTTGTTTTCCTCTTAGGTAGAGAAAGTCCTGTTTATCATAAGTCTTAGTCATTAGTCTGGATTAGTGAAGAAAAAGCATATAATTAGAGGAGGGAAAATACAAGCCTAGCCCTTTTGGTCTTAGGCTGCCTCTGGATGAGGGAAATAAACAGAACTGGGAAGACAATGGTTGTAATTCCTTCCCAGTTCCCTTCAAGGCCAAGTCTCAGATGGGGAGAGATAGGATTAAGCATACAGGATTAAAATACAGGATTTTCACATACAGATTCAAGGGCCAAGCAGAGGTTCTTTAATTTGGATTAAAGAGGCTAAAATATGCAAATCATCAAGGAACTGTAAGAGCCAAAGCCTTTTCTCCTACTCTGTTTTGGAGATTCTGGAAGAACACTTTATGGGCGGCTAGGACATCACTCTGTTTACAATCTAAGAAGCTGTGACTCCCCACAATTCTTGTGCAACAAGAACAGCAATGTCTGAGTCTCCTGGGGAGCCTGTGAGAGAGGGCTGCTGAATCAGTGTCGATGTGCGTCCCATACCAGAAGCTGTGAGTGAATGGATCATATAGGCTGGACAAATAGCAGTCCCAGCCAGAACTCAGGATGGTTTGCTGTACTAATGACAGCAGACTATAGTCAAGCTGGCAGTAAATACCAACAGGGCTAGCAGATACCACACAGAAAAGATAGCCAGCCCAGCAGTGCCTACTTGGCCAGCCACAGGAACCCATACTATGGTTAATATGGGATAATTTTATATAGAAATTTTAATAGACATATGATGCATTCAACATTGTAAAATAACTGAACTACTTTTTCCTGTTTTTTTTCTTTGTTTTATCCTTGAACATTTGTGAAGAATTAATATGTACCACAATGAAATCCTTTTATTAATAAAATGACTGTTCATTTTGTAGTTTCTACTACTTATAGTAATATAATAATAATAAAAATATTATTTCAGAGCCACATTTATTTTTCCCACGTTTTCTTTTTCTTTAACAGACACCATCAACCTTTACCCCATATATCAGGAAGATGCCCGGTAGAAGACTCATATGAAAAAGATCCTCTGAAGACAGAGGGTAGTGAGAATAACCTAACTGAATCCTCCACAGAGACGTAGGAGGTACACACATACACACACTCACGCACACACACTTACAGACACACAATTTGCAAAATCCTAAATGAACGTGTTCAAGAGTGGATAGTATTGATTCTCATAAATAAATATTACGTTTAAAGTTAATGCTTGATGATCCAGCAAGGAAAACAAAACAATGACAGGACAATAAATGACATCTAATTTATAGAAAATTATCTTTTAAAAATATATTGAGCATCTGAGTAATAAATAAAAATGATGAAACAAAAGATTATTAAACCTCCACAAATGTCTGGATTCCTAACACAAATGCTTCCCACTTACTAACATGAAAGTTTATAAATCATTGTACCTGGAAAAAAAAAAAAAAAAAAAGAAGTACAGGCTTTAAAATGTGGTTAACGTGGAATACTATGCAGCCATAAAAAAGGATGAGTTCATGTCCTTTGCAGGGATATGGATGAAGCTGGAAACCATCATTCTCAGCAAACTATCACAAGACCAGAAAACCAAACACCACGAACAATGAGAACACATGGACACAGGGAGGGGAACATCACACACCAGGCCCTGTCAGGGGGTGGGGGCCTAGGGGAGGGATAACACTGGGAGAAATACCTAATGTAGGTGATGGGTTGATGGGTGCAACAAACCACCAGGGCACGTGTATACCTATGTAACAAAACTGCATGTTCTGCACATGTAACCCAGAACTTGAAGTATAATAAAAAATAAAATAAAATAAAAATAAAATAAAATGTGGTTAAGGAGGCCCGCTTGGCATGAGCAGAGTCAAAATGTACTCAAAATTTTTCTTAAAAAAGCGTCTATCCCTCCTAAGCAAAAGCAGTTGACATGCGAGAACGCAAACACTACATTTTGATAATAGAGTGTGTTTTATACTGAAAAAGAGCAAGTACATTTTAAATACTAGCAAAGCTTTTTCCTGGTATGAACTGCTTCCTCATGAATCAGTAATTGATACAGCTTTTTTCTGAGTAGGAAATTACTTAATTTAAGAATCAAGATCTGGCCCAAATTATCTGAATTGGCTTTCTACCCTGATGTATGTTTACTGCCTTCAATTTCAGTTCAGTCAGTCAAACACATATTTAAAACCTCCCAATTCTCTTTCTCCATTAATGCAAGATCAAGAACTAAATAGTAATCCTGAGCTCTGAAGTCTCAACACATTTTGTGTCTTTTCATCTTCAATTCTTTATTGGAAAAAAAATATGGAGTTACATTTGTAACACTTTAATGCTGGTCTATCTATCTCCTAAATAAGCTCTTTTCTTTGAAACTATTCATACAGAGACAGAAGAAACTCAGTAAGGCAATTTAATGAAAAAAATACAGTATTACCCTTTATGTTTCACATATGAAAGCTCTTTAACCTTCACTCTGCTTCCTATTTTATGTAATAATTCAATCTTCATATTGCCTTCATTTTGTCAATAATTGTTATAAATACCCCAATTGTGAAACATACAAGACCAACCAGACAATAGATTCCATAAATATGATTAGTATTTCCACATGAATCCAATAGTAATAGCCTTGACAAATGATTGGCTGCTAAATAAGATGATGCGGGTATGAAAAATTTGTAATTTAACACCTACCCAAAATAACGATTGCTACTTGATCTATCTTAGTAATTTAGTAATATTATGTTCCATACTTCATTTACTAAAAAACATCTGCTGAAATTAATTTCTATTGTTCAATATTTGCATGGGTTACAAAGCCCACCAATGATTCTCTTTGATCAGGGCATAGGTCATGAGAACTTCCAAATACAGCAGGTTAGAGTATATACTGACATGTCTACAGATTCAAGGAAGGGCTCTGGGCCTAGGAAGTTCCTAGGAGCAATAAAATAAGAAATAATCTTCTCGTTTTTCTAGTTCTTGTTTCATAGTTTCATTCCCTGGCAACCAGCAGCAACTCCCAAATCATTTCTGACTTCTACATGTTTCCCACCTGGGACAAAAACACGCCTTCACAGCACCATGACAACCACACCAGCAACACAAGCACTTGGGTTCATGCAGGAAAATGAAAATCCTGAAAGGAAGCTAGGAGATAAAGGCTCACTATTCCTTGTTTCCCACTGGTAGGATGTAATTACAAAAATTACTTTAACACAAAGCTTCTGGTGAATGAATAGTGGGTAATTTGAGGGGAGAAGCCTAGGGCCTAGGGATTAAATTAAAAATGTAAAATGCTGAATGATGTCATACAAGTTCAGCCACCTTCCCCCAAAAAAGTAGACTGCCTAAAGCAAACTCCTTAGTGATGACAGAGTAAACATTCTTATGAGATAGGCAGGGGTATATTTTTTTATGTGAGTTTAGACAAATGATTGATTTAATAGTAGAGGTGAAATTTATGACCCTTTAATTTTTATTAAGTATATTGTTACCAATTAGAGTTTCAAATATAATTTTGTCCAAATTAAAGAGTTTCAAAATGTCATTTCCATACCCCTAAATCTGAAAAAGAAGCAAATTAAACATGCCGACCATGATGAAGTAGACAAATTTATTTGTCATAAGCATGCTAAGTTTGTTTTTTGTGTAATGAAAAGGATGCTATTCGTTTGCTAGAAACTGGCAGTGCTATGTGTTATGAATACTTGCCACTTCTGCACTAGAAGACACTATTATTTATATTGCCAAATGTAAAACTGCTTCAGATCTTATTCTTTAAAGAGTAATTCTAAAGCAGAGCACTGCATTTTTGACTAAAAAAAACCATATTTTTAAACAACTCGTCATATGTTTCACATTGTGAAAACAATACAACTTTTCTATTAAGAGTCAAGGAAGAAGAATCCGCTATATATGGGATTGATTGATTGTTTTTGTGTTGTTGAATCGTACCATATGACACATTATCTTAACAGTTTCAAAGCTGTGACTTTTGTTGGAAACTCAGCTGAATATTCTTAAGGGACAGGAAATAGAAATAGATATTTTCATTTGGTCAAGCGGAATAGCTTAGGGCTCCAGAGTGTGGGAGAAGCACAATTTTTGTTTTGTTTCTAGTTTTAATCTTGTTTTCTGGAGACATAAAGTCCTCCTTATCTACAGCAAATATCTTTCATAGGATCCCAATTCTGTGCAGTGTATACCTTCAGATTCTCAGTGATACACCTGAGAATGAGAGAGTAGAAGGCAAGAAGGGGCATTCTAACCATCAACGAGCCAATAACTGCTACCTCGCTCTCAAGCTAATCTCTACCCATCCCTACCACAAGAAATGTTTAGAAGGCCATTCATACTTTGCCTCTGGGACATGATTATGAAAATACACCATGCATTTTTTAAATTCACTCAGTGTTCTAAAAGATCATCTATCTTAATCTACTTAAATTGGACCAACTTATCATCCTCCTTTATCAAGCCTATTTCTGTTTCTCATTTTATATACCTGAATTCTGGAAAGAGAATTCTCTAGTCTTCTAGATTAGAATTCTGAGTCCTCCTTAAACAATCTCTCTCTCTTTCCCCACGCCCTCCAACATCTATCCCATCACAAAACTCCATCAGTTTTCCTTCAATTTCTATCCATTTGGCTCTATCTCTCCATCATCTAGTTCAGGTCTTAATAGATTTTAATGTATAACACTTGCAACAAACTACAGAACTCAAATGAATGGCAGTTCTGAGGAACTAAACTGCCAAATCAAGAAATGTAGCTAGCCAATTACTGTGACAACTAGCAAAATAGGGCGGAATATTACATGGGCCTTACTGATGAAATCCTGCAGGGTCAGAAATGGCTTGCTTATGATCAAAACTCCTACTGATGACTTGCTGTCAGAGAAATGTATGGAGACCATGGTTCTCAAATACATTTCATTCCATGTAAGTCTTAGCTTATGGATTTTATTCCTCTTCCTATATAACTCATTAAGAAAGACCTCATATGTTTCCTAAAATAAAATCTTGAATTAATCCAGAAAAGGCACTATTTTATATAGTGCTTTGGTTTTCATTTATAAATCAATATATCTTCCTAAACCTAATTTTTTTCCATTTTACATTTTAAAATAATGGAATATATTACAAAAATATATTCTTAATTTACAGTTGGAAGGTATTTGATCTATGAGAAGACTTGGCTCTCCGTCTTGCTACCAAAAAGTTAAAGGAAGAATTTGAAAGTTCTGAATCTGAATCACTTGTTCCCCTAGGCAAAAGAGTTACACTTCTAACATATATGGTTACAATTCAAGATTCTCAAAAGGAGGTAAATTCATATCACCCACAACTTAATTCAATCAGAACTTCATAAATAAGAAGGTGAAGATCATTAAGCTCATATTAACGTTTATCATGGAACATTTTAAGAGAACTGAATGATTCAATTTTGATTCAAGTTTTAAGGTAATTGAGAGGTGACAAAGGAACTCCTTTTGCTCTGACCCATGACCATTGAAACAAAATATATTACTCTAGTTGGCGGCCTACTTAGACTATAATTGCAGTCTTCTATTCATGACTGAAAAACTCAGTCTTCAGTGTCTGCATTATTAAAAAGAACTTTTAAGTAAACTGAGTATGTTGACGCTATTGAAATTGACATTTTAAATAATTTTCTAAAGCAATGTTCCAAATTTCTGTAATTCCATCCAATTCCTTTGTATATACGTACCCTGACTGTTAATTTCCCTATTCTATTATCTAAAAATACAATAAGTATTAAACATAATATTTCTTGTAACTTTATTACTTCAAGAAAAAAAACTCTTCTTATAAATATCAGACTAATGAAAAGTACTAGGGCTAATATTTATAGAAATAGAGACCTTCAGGAATTGAAATATAGTAATAGGGTACAGCTTGATGAAACTACAGTTATGACAGACGGAGCTGATGAAAGGACAGCCACAGTAACTGATCTGGCTTCCAGCTCTCCTATACAATTCCATAGCATGTGGCCTACGCTTTCCTAAAAAATATTTAACCATTGCTTTGAAAGAGGTATTAGATATTAGTAATATGGAACAACCAAGAAAAAGCACTCTATCCTACTATCTTTTCTTTAACATAACCAGTCTTCTGATTTAGAATAACATTTTTAGAATATGAAAATTCAGTATTCACATGAAGACAAACAATGACTAATGGTTCAACTTTAACGAAACTCTTAACATGCAAATATTCTGCAAAGATATTAAATATTAACAGGTAATTAAATAACAGCTAGCATTGATTAAGCACCTATTTTTGTTGAATACTACATTCAGCAATTTGCACATACATCTATTATTATTACAACTGTGCAATATATATTACTTCTTTTTTCATAAAAAAACTGAGGCTCAGAGAGGTTAAGTACTAATCTAAGGTAACAGAACAACTTGTGTGCAGAGCTATTATTACTCATACCAAGTCTAACTGCAAAGCCACTACAGTGACTCTCTAAGCTAGGCATACATTTCATAATACTGTATTTATTAATACAGTCCTGTTGTTTCAAATGAGAAATTTCTTTAAAATTTTCAAGATGTGTTAACTTTAAAGTTATCTTAAATTGCACTATTCTGTTCATAAATAATTTTAGGGGAAGATAGTAGCATCTGAAAATCAAACTAATGACTAGGTAGCAAGTCTCAAAAGGTAATCGAGAAGACAAATTATTTCTAAATTACTTATATTTACTTATATCCATGTCACTTCCCTAAGAGAAAACTCTTTATTCTTAATTAAGAAAGTTGTCTTGGCAAATGTAACAGACTTCTTGAGATTTGGTTAAAAAAAAATAGATTCCTAAATTTTCTTTTTCTCCCAAAGGAAATTTTATATACAATGTATAAGCATATCTCCTTAATAGTAAGTTACTTTCAGGTTTCATTTAAACAAACAAAAATAGAAAACTTTGATGCAACATAATTTACTTGACTTTAGCAGTTCTAGCCTAATTTGAAATAAAATTCCACAGAAGAATTTGATTCATTGCCTACTCCATCTAGTAAAAGTTTTGCAAAATAGATTTTAAAGACAAGTGGCATTATTATTTTCAAATATATCCAACACACTGGTCTTAAAACAAAAAGCAACTGTTTGCCATCCCAGTATATGTCCTTTAAAAGGTTTAAAATAACAGTGATAATTCATAATTAAGATACTTCTGTAAAGCACAAACCACAAAGATTTTCAAATTTTAACATAAGCTAGAGAACAAATAGTTTTAATATAAAGGTATTAAAAGAAGTCATATCAGGGATATATAACACACTGGAATAAATATCTGTAACATATACTCTATGCATTTTTTAAAAGGAAGCCACATTTCATGATTTATAAATGTAAACTTCTTTTTCTACCTCCGCATTATACAAGAGCACATGGCAATCACATTCTCTTACTTGATGAGAGAGTTGTTTTCATCATATCTTAAAATTATATTTCATTATTAAGCTTTGTCAAGACGCCTACCTCTGTAGTGGAAGTCTTTGGACATGTCTATGGGAGCCTGCTCTACTGCTGATCTCTTGTAGACAACATGAATCCTTCCTTTTTCTTCCTCCATCTGTTTACCTCTTTCCAAGGGTTCAATGAAATACTCTTCATTATCACTTTTTATCATTCCAGCCTAGAGAAAGCACAAAATGTGTTAATTTAAAAAAGAAATATCTATCATCTTCAGCTCACAAGCACATCTTTTTAAATGTCAAGAATATGACTTGTGAAAACTAACGCTTTTTCTTTCCACATTTGACCATAAATTTAAAATAGTTATTATTAACTATCAATAATTCATATAAGGTAGAAATTCACATATGACAGAAATGAAAAATTCATATTAAGGCACTATGGAATACACAATTTACATAGGATAAGAATACGGAAATCACACAATGTATATATTTTATCAAACTGCAAAATAAGTGCATTTATATATTCTACTTGGTACTTTATATCTAGTAAGAATTATATGGGACACATAAATTCAAAAAATCTCTAATTTCCCAAAATAACCCATTGTGGAGCAGTAGTCCAAATGTTACATACATTTTTACTTATTTACATCTTCCCACCAAACATGGTGGCATGAGAGAAATGAGTTCCATGCTACATTCAGTATGTAAAGTTACTTCTTTAAAATAGTCTCATTAAGCTTCTGTGGAAATCCCACATTTCTAAAGTTTATTCATTTGAAGAACTAACTCATATTTGTCCTAGCTTAATCTAACTTTATGATTCAAGTTATAACTTTAATATTTTATATATATATATATATATATATATATCCCCCTCAAACTGCATCCTTTCACACTGAAAAGCCTATTCTTGCTTTCAATTCCTTCCATCTCTCTATTTATTGCTTTCTGATTCTGTTTCATCTTTTAATTACTCAGAAAACACCAGGGTTATAGCCAGTACTATAGCTGAAGAAAAATGATGTTTTTTTCTAAAATGCGATATTTCTTAAACATCAAGTCCACATTATAGTCAAGTAGTTGTGGCTTGTGTTTCTACTTTAAACATCATACAATAATATGAAATATTAATTTAAATACAAGCACATTTATTTGAAAACAAAATTCAAACAAATAATGTCTTAGTGTGGAAATTGCACTTATTTTGAAAATATATATCAGATTTAGAGATGCCATATTTTTTCTCAGACCTTTAACTTATTCTGTATTTTCACACAAGAGGTCATGGCTCTCATGTAACACAGACAAAGGAGGAGTTTCTTACTCCTTTGAACTATGTTGATGTCTTTGCCATTATGCTATCAAGCAACATAGAAATAAAAGGGAGGTGTCCTTTACCAAAGAGCATATGTTTTCAGCAAATATAAATATATATATATTCATATATGTATATAAATAAATATATATATATATACATTTAGCAAATATGCCTACAACTATAGCTTTTCTGTCACACTCAAATCCGTCCTTTTCCTTTTTGTTCTGACTTCTACACCTGGGTATAGTATTTCCCTTCTTTCCCTTTGTAAGCCTCACAGGGAATTCTTAAAAGCTATGCCATCTCCATATGTCACTTCTACACTTGCCTTTATGATGTGCACATACAAACAGCCCTGGAACCTATGGGGCCGTGTCTCACAAGAAAACATTACTACAACTCTTCTACTATTCTTGGCCCATACCCTCTGGAACAAACCTCTAGCTTTCACTTAAAAGAGCATTGAGCTAGTGGGTACTTAGTAGTAATGCTGATCTTCCAGATACTCCAATAATTGGAGTTTCTTTCCTTATCTGACTAATTACTTTATACTTAGTCATGTACTATGAAATACACAGTACTTTTCAAAAGTTACATAATTAATTATTCCCTATTCAGAGTTGTTCCTATTGGTTAATGGATTCACCTCTTCTACAAATATAATTTCCAACATCTTCCTCATGCTTTCAAATTTTAATTTTAATCTATTCTATATTATGGTCATATTATTTTATCTTGTATTACCAGTAATTTCAACACTCACTGCTATTGGCCTTCTCAGGCATTAATTAATTAATGTCCATAAAATACATCCAAACTAAGCACAAACACAGTAAACGTATAAAAAGTTAATAAAATGTATAAGGATAAAATGTTATCTCATCCCTAACACCATCTGTTGGTAGCAAAAAGCGTGAACCGGCTTTATCCTGGAAAGATAGGTCTGTTTAAATATACGGAAGTTTATAAGGTGAAGTGCATCAGCATGGGAGTTTCAGTATTCATCTTTATTACAGTCTTTTCTTTGCCCCAAATCCGCTGTCACTGCATTCTGTAACATCTACATTATTCGCCCATCCTCCTAAGTCCACTAACACTTCCTTAGCTATAAACATCATCATTGTTTATTCGGATTACAGAAATTCCCTATCTTAAGATTTTCCAAAGATCATAATGATTCTCCCAGATGAGTGCCTGACTCAGGGAAGAAACAGTGCCACTGAAGCGGTCAGTGACTCTGAGCAATGCGCAATGGCTATTGCAGTCACTTGAAAGTGATAGGGGGGCAGTGAGGATTAGCCCATGGGCCTTTTGAAAACACTTCTCCATATCTGCTACGGCAAACATTCAAATTCCAGACCACATGATGTTATTTTACCCCACTAAGCCATAGGTAAAACAAAATTCAACAAAATTAAACATCTCACTTAGAAAGCAAAGAAAATTTAAGTCAAACTGAGTCAGGATTAGTGACAAGGCAAGAGTTGGATCAAGTGACATCCAATAACTCCATGGACCCAAAATCTGAAAGTCGGCCCTTTTATTTATTAATTTAAGTAAAGTTTAATGAAAGAAAGTACTTTATATAGGCTGGGCACAGTGGCTCACACCTGTAATCCCAGCACTTTGGGAGGCCGAGACGGGCAGATCACGAGGTCAGGAGATCGAGACCATCCTGGCTAACACGGTGAAACCCTGTCTCTACAAAAAATACAAAAAAAAATTTTCCACGTGTGGTGGTAGGCGCCTGTAGTCCCAGCTACTCGGGAGGCTGAGGCAGGAGAATGGCGTGAACCCGGGAGGCGGAGCTTGCAGTGAGCCGAGATCGCACCACTGCACTCCAGACTGGGCGACAGAGGGAGACTCCAACTCAAAAAAAAAAAAAAAAAAAGAAAGTACTTTATATAAAGCACTGTACTAAATATACTAATAAATGAGAAATCCTGAAAGATAGTTCATTTGTCCTCATTTGATTAAATCCAGTTGAATAAAATACATGCCTACCGAAATTCAATGAGTATGCTATGGAAAGTGCAGAAAAGTAATTGACAGGGCAGTTGATAGTAAAATCGAGTAAAATTTTTTTCCTCCATAATCTCACCAGACACAGAAAACTGTTAGTAGGAACTGTTGATTTTTCACTCGAAATTATCTAGTATCTATTTCAACTGAAATGTTCCTAGTCCACATTACAATAAATCTTTGCTTTGGCCACTGTTACTGTCCACATGATCTACATATTCACACAGTGTGGCAGCCAAAATTGCCCTTTAAAATTATCATATTAAATTTGGACAAATCTGAATTTGGTAGCAAGTGGAGCAAGCATGTAAGGGCTCAAAACATCAGGTGCTCCTTTCTCACTCACATAAAGCTCAGGATGGTTTTGGATTGGCCAGGAAGGGTTTCTACTCCACACAGCCATCCATGAGTCCAGGCTGACAGTGGCTCTATCATCTTAATATAAGCTTCCAGTATGCCTAGTCAAAACGGGAGGCAGTATGAGGAAGCCCACATGGGAAATTTGTATGAGCTAGCCCTACTCATGGTATTCACCATTTCCACTTACTGCCATAGATAGGATACAGTTGCATGGCTCACAGCCAACTGCAAAGAGGGCCAGGAAACGTAATCTGGCTGTAAGCCCAGGGAGAAGAGACAAATGGATTTTGATGAACGGATGGAAGTCTCAACCTCCAAAAAGATCATGCCACTCCTTTGCTTAAAACACTTTAATTGCTTCCCATTGCACTTAAAACTGCACTCATTACTTTGGCCTTTAAGGCCCACGTCATCTGCGCTGCCCACCGTCCTCAAGTTTGCCATTCTCAGTGTCCTCACGAGGCCCCAACCTCGGGGGATTTTGTTCGATTTTCTTTTTCTTTTTCTATTTCCAAGGTCCTTATAACCTCAGGTCTTTGCAATGACATTCATTCTGCTTAAAGAGCCACACCACACTTCCCTAAGCTGGCTGGTTTTTATTCTCCAGGCTTCAACTTAAATGTTATCTCCTTAAAATGATTTTCTTACTCCCTCACCTCACAAAAATGAGGTGCCCCCATCTAAATTAGATCCCTCTTAGACAATTATTCTAACTGAAAGTAATGTGCTCTTTTCTCTCCTGGTCCTTAACACAAATTTCAAGGGTGTATTTAGCTGAATGTGAACTCTATGGTTCTCTGTCTTCCCTGTGGAACTGTTAGCTACTAAGGCACATATATCTAGCTTAGCTCACCTTTGAGCCTTAAGCCCCACCACAATTGCTAGCACAAAATATGTATTCAATAAAGTTCTGATGAAAAATTACATGAATGAATGAATGATACAAATGAGGGAATGAAGAGCTTTTAGACTTTTGGTGATTTTCCAAAGATGGGAGTATTGCTATAGTGGGGATAGAATAGAAGGAATTAGAGGTGAGGCCGTTCAAGGGGGAGCAAAGTTGCTAAAGCAAGCTTGTCCAACCTGTGTCCTGTGGGCCACAGGCAGCCCAGGACAGCTTTGAATGCAGCCCAACACAAATTCGTAAACTTTCTTAAAACATTATGAGATTTTTTTGTGATTATTTTTAAGCTCATCAGCTGTCGTTAGTGTGAGTGTATTTTATGTGTGACCCCAGGCAATTCTTCTTCTTCCAGTGTGGCCCACGGAAGCTAAAATACTGGACACCCCTGTAAGTACAAAAGCTCCTGGCACACATGTGGACAGCAAGCAAGCCATTCATTCAGGGAAGAGTTTATGCAGGGAGGCTCCAAAACAATGCCACGGAGGACTATTAGTACTACCTTGGGTCAGAATTTTAACATGTAGAAACGGAGACCCAAAAAATAAATAAATAAAAAAGAATGTTGACCGGATGAACTAGAACGAAATACTATTTTCATATTTCTCTGATGATTAAGTGCCAGATGGAAGCAAGCAAGAAGCTAAAATAACAGTCCAGATAGCAAAAGTGGCAACAGGAAGAGAAAAGGGCAGGGGAGTGGGGAAGGAATTAATTTAAAAGTGATTTCAAGGAAAAAAAAAAGTGGTACCTTTTAAAATGTAAGCTCCTCTATTCAAAACTTTCGAAGGTCTCCCCTTGTCACCTAGATTAATAACCAAAGTTCCTACCGAGTCCACCTAGGCCCTCCCTCATCTCAGCATCACTGCCTTCAAGACTCGATCACTGCCTTCAAGACTCGATCACTGCCTTCAAGACTCCACCACCTCTCCGGCCTCATCTACTCACTCACTTCCTTGCTGGCTTCACTCCAGCCGCGATGGGCTCCTTGCTGATTCTTGAATACTTAAGGGGTGTTTCCCCTTTAAGACCTTTGCACCGGTTCTTTCCTCTACTTGGAATCCTCTTCCCCTAGGACTCTGCATGGCTAACATTTTCACCTCCTTTAAGTCCTTGCTTAGGTGTTGCTTCTCAAAGAGCATACACGGACTACCCATCTGCTTCTCAACCCAGCACCCCAAGCCTCTTTCCCTACACTGTTGTTTCCACCGCACTTATTGTCCTCCGACACACTCGATCACTTAACTGCCTATCATGTTCATTGTTTATTGTTAGTAACCCACCACTGCCCTTCTGGTCAGGAATTACTTCTTGGTCTGCTTTGTTCAACTTGTTCAACTATTTAGCTCAAGTGCTTAAAGCAATACCTGGCATAAACTAGACACTCAATAAATACCTGATAAATGAAAAAAACAACAAAGAAGGAAGGCATAATCTAACCTTAGTTTTGAAGTTGGATGACTATGAAATTAATGTTTTCATTCACAGAAACAGAAAAGCCAAAATGGCAAGCTAACTGGAAGGCAGGAGAAAAAGTTAATACATTTTGTTTTAACCATTCTCTTGAAATAGTGATGGAAATTCCCAGCATTCAGTGGAGAAATACAGAATTGTAATTAAGAAAAAAAAAAAAGTCATAACCACAATGGATTTGGGATACATCTTCTCAGAGGCAATAGCTAAAGCTGTTAACAGAAATGAAGAAGAAAAGTTCATAAAGAGATTTGAGGGAAGGTCAACAGAGAATCCTAGGAAATGTTATATATATGACGTTAGGAAACTGTCATATAGGAAATTCCTAAAATCTAAACTCTAGACCATGGCCTATAAGGCCCTCCATGTCCTAGCCTTGTCTATTTTTCTGGCTTCTAACACTTTAGGCCTTGCTCTTTCTGCTCTAGCCACATGGTCCTAGTCCCACTGGTACTACCCCACTTACATCAATTAGCATCGCTTTCACTCTCTATCCCAACTTTTTCCCTTGCAGCATGACTAGGTGATTGCCTGGCCCCATTCAGTATATAAGCTTCACATGGGCATGTGCTTTGCCATATTCACTGCTATGTCATATCCCAGGGTCTAGCACAGTGCCCTGGCTCAAAGTAGGTGCCTAACACTTGAGGGAGCATGGGAGACGAAATCAATGTAAGTTACGGACAAGTGAAAATAAAACACCTTAGATTTAGAAGGAAGCTGAAAAGGAATGATGAGAGACATGAGGAAAACCAAGAAGAGTGTCATGGGCACCTAAGTAGGAGAGAGTTTTGTCAAAGAAAAAGTAACAGCAGTGAAGAAGACACAGAGAATGAAGTCTGTGAGAAGGAAACTAGACATGCAAAAACATTTAATTAGAGTAGTGGGGGCTGAAGAGATATTACAAGGAATTACAGAAAGAGTCAGTGTCAAAACCACATATTTTTCAGATCCCAGAATATTCACAGCCATTAGAGGTAGATTCTTCTGCACCTCTTCCCATCACACTATATTAATATTTCTCTGAGTAGCTACCAAAATTGGAGTGACTATTTTTAAAGTACCTGAGATTTTAGACAGGACCGTCCTATACATACTTAAGAAAGGAAAAAAAAAATCACCAATACTAATAACTAAATAGTGAAGGTTCTTTTATCCACTAGAATGCCCATTTAGGTAGTCACGCATTCAACAGATGTTTTGAGAAGCTCAAAGACCATGCACGTCATACATAACCTCAATAAAAAATTCACATTCCTGCTCTCAGGTCTGCAACATTTTATTTCACAGGATGCATTTAGTACATATGACAATGAAATGACTTACAGGAATAAGTGTGCATAAAATTCTAAGTACTACTATTATTTATAATGACACCAGAAATTTATGACTTAGAAATTTTTAGAAGTGTCATGCCTACAATTATATATTCTCCTGAGGGATTCTGTTTAAAAAGATGCAATCATTTTTAATTTTCATCCTTAATCTCAATTAATTGGCATACAATATCAAGATAATGTTTTATAAATTTCCCTATATAACAAAGTCCTTCACATAAAGTCCTGCATTGATACATTCAGAGATTCTAATCTCTGCAATGATACGTGAAATATTTAGTTTCCCAAACTATTTTCCAAAAGTTAACACTAATTTTTTTTAAATATTTATTTTTAGTACAGCATTAAGCACATTATGTTAAACACATTTTATTTTGCTTTAATTCTTCATATAGGCCCTCTGACAGCATTTCGGAGGGGATATTTATAAAACAATGATGTGTGCTAAAAAGCCAGCTGCAAAATTCCCCTCATTTGGTCAACTCTTCCAGCTACATCACTCAACTCAAACACTGCCAAGAGTTCAGAATTAAGTCAGATAGCCTCAGATGATGAAAACAGCGATCACAAAGGCCACACTCCTTACTCACTAGGAGGGGTCCTCACAGCCATATTTGAAGCCCAATTATAATAAACTAGGTTAGATGGTTTTCTAATTCTCATCAGAGCATAAATGGCAAACAGGAACAAGGGGTGTGGGGTATAGAGAGTTTCAGATGAGATAATGTCTATGAATGCCCTTTATATATAAAGTCCTACAAGAAATGTAAAACACTAGTTTTTATATGTCTATAATAATAAAAATCAGTCATCAAGAGAAGACTAAATTGTGTTTAAGACAAAAATCAGTCTAAGTGACATTTTTTAAAAAGTTCCATCAAAAATTACAATGTTTTCTTAAAATTCTGTGCCAAATATTCTAAAAAACTTATGCCATGGACACATTCCATTTCTAACTGTGACAACTAAACGTTGTTTTATTGCAGTTCTTCTCAAATCTGCTAAGGAAAGAGAATAGAGATGGGTAGCTTTTTTTGGTGCCTCATGAAATAGGTACCAATCATTTAATATAGAATTGCAGCTGAAACTAAATATTTATCATTTTGTGCTAAATCTGTTACAATCTTATACTAGTTCATAGCACAGAAATGCATGGTAAGTTTTAAATGTCTGGAAAAGATGCTGAAAAAATGTATATCAATATTATGTGTGTAAGACAGAGAATATATGTAAATATAATAGTCTAGTAAGACTATCATTATACCTTAGTGGAACAACAACATTATTTTAGTTCGCTAAGGTTCTCTGAAAACACATTCTGTGAATCACCGTTTCACTGTTATTTCCTCAAACATCTGTTCTATCAATGTTCCAAGCAAACACATTGTCTAATTCCATTTACAATGAGAATGGACAGATTTTTTTTCTTTTTTTTATTTTATTATTATTATACTTTAAGTTTTAGGGTACATGTGCACAACGTGCAGGTCTGTTACATAGGTATACATGTGCCATGTTGGTTTTACTATACGCAGATGATTTCTAAATATTTCCTGAATTTCAGGCAACGTTTCAATGGCCTCTCCAGAATTTCTGCAAAGGAAGGATTGAGGAAGGTAAAGTGGTTGAGAAGGGCTGGAAAGTAGAATGACTAGTGTTGATCTGAAGCTGTATTCGCAAACCAAAAGTACTATCTCTCTACTTAAAAGAAACTCAACTATTGAGATGCATTTAGACAGAGTATATAAAGAATAACAGTAACTGGAATAGCCCCCAAGTCATGCCTTCAGTTTCTATAACTCTTCCCCTTATTTTAAAGCCAGAGGGAATTTTTATCTCTTTCAAACTCCCGGAATTTTATCTATATTTCTATGGCATTTATCACTATCAACTTTGTATTACAATTATTTATGTTAACTCTGCTAATGCCTGGAAATTAAGAGATGTTAAATAAGATGTTAACTGTATCCAAATATAAACCTGATTAAATGCCAAATTTACATTTGAGTTTAGCTGGCATTTCATTCAATAATAACCCTTCCAGATGCTTTCTGTATCTCGAAAGCATCTCCTGCAAATGGCTAGAGTCCTGCATTAAAGAAAAAAAAAACAATAATGCCATCTCAACCCACAATTCAATTAATTGCTAAAGCAAATGAATCTAACCTTAACCAGGAACATTAGACATTACCATTTCAGTTCCCTAATTAGAGGGCATAACCTCCAACCCTCTGCTGTCTGGTTCTTATCAAAATACAGGTGGCAAAAATAAAATTTGAGAAATATTTCCTGAAGGCTAAAGGATTTTCTGTACATCCATTCTAATTCCTCTAATTTTCCCTAATCTCCATAACCAACTCCTGCTTCCATTAAGCCAGGCCACAGTTATTTGGGCTCCTAATAGAATTGATTTTACTCAACTATACTAAAATGCTAAAACGCCTGCCTAGAATGAACGTGATTACACAAAAAGAGCCCTAGGAAGCTCATTATTGTAATAACAGTGCATTTGTCATTGAGGACCTTTCTCAATATCATACTCTGTTTGTTACATGAGAGTCCTGGGGGAAAAAAATCACAGACTTTAGTAACAGGAACAGTTTTTCTTCTCCCAAGAAACTAGTTCATTTTTGTTACAAACACTGAATACTGTATAACTAATCAGTATCTGAAAGAAAACTCAGAGTCAAATCTGTATCCTACTTGTAGGACAGTCTTGTGCCATAAATCCTTGGATATTAACTTTTTATTGGAGGTTATTTTTTCTTCTTTTATTTTCTCTTCTTGCTGACTTATTCTATTGTCAATATTTTATTGTACGAATGCATAGGCTGCTACATATTCTTTGTCATACTGAAGAGGGTAGGTACTTGTTGAATGACATATAAGTCCTATATTTCAAGCTAAAGCTACAACAGCATTATAGTTTAACTGATGTGAAACAAGAAAGCATATTCTTCCAGAAATTTGTGAATTATGGGATTAAATGTATTAGCAATGCTTGGCATTATCCAATATTTCAGAAATATATGAGTATTCTCAGAAAAAGTTGAGGATGCATAAATTACTATTTGTATTATTCTTAGCAAAATGTGACAATTCATAAGCCCAAATCTTGCTTTTCTTTAATTTCTTAATGATTCACACTGTACAATAGTCGCAAGAATATAAAATATATAAAACATTTATTTTTAACTTGGGCATTTGATTCTTTTTTTTTATACTTTAAGTTTTAGGGTACATGTGCACAACGTGCAGGTTACACATGTATATATGTGCTATGTTGGTGTGCTGCACCCATTAACTCGTCATTTAGCATTAGGTATATCTCCTAACGCTATCCCTCCCCCCTCCCCTTACCCCACAACAGGCCCCAGTGTGTGATGTTCCCCTTCCTGTGTCCATGTGTTCTCATTGTTCAATTCCCACCTATGAGTGAGAACATGCTGTGTTTGGTTTTTTGTCCTTAACGATAGTTTGCTGAGAATGATGGTTTCTAGCTTCATCCATGTCCCTGAAAGGAAATGAGCTCATCCTTTTTTATGGCTGCATAGTATTCCATGGTGTATATGTGCCACATTTTCTTAATCCAGTCTATCATTGTTGGACATTTGGCTTGGTTCCAAGTCTTTGCTATTGTGAATAGTGCTGCAATAAACATACGTGTGCATGTGTCTTTATAGCACCATGATTTATAATCCTTTGGGTATATACCCAGTAATGGGATGGCTGGGTCAAATGGTATTTCTTGTTCTAGATCCCTGAGGAATCGCCACACTGACTTCCACAATGGTTGAACTAGTTTACAGTCCTACCAACAGTGTAAAAGTGTTCGTATTTCTCCACATCCTCTCCAGCACCTGTTGTTTCCTGACTTTTTAATGATCGCCATTCTAACTGGTATGAGATGGTATCTCATTGTAGTTTTGATTTGCATTTCTCTGATGGCCAGTGATGATGAGCATTTTTTCATGTGTCTTTTGGCTGCATAAATGTCTTCTTTTGAGAAGTGTCTGTTCATATCCTTTGCCCACTTGTTGATGGGGTTGTTTGTTTTTTTCTTGTAAATTTGTTTGAGTTCCTTGTAGACTCTGGATATTAGCCCTTTGTCAGATGAGTAGATTGCAAAAATTTTCTCCCACTCTGTAGGTTGCCTGTTCACTCTGATGGTAGTTTCTTTTGCTGTGCAGAAGCTCTTTAGTTTAATGAGATCCCATTTGTCAATTTTGGCTTTTGTTGCCATTGCTTTTGGTGTTTCAGACATGAAGTCCTTGAATTTGGGCATTTGATTCTATGTTGCTGTGGATTCTGTTTACATTAATAAATGCACATACCCAAACTATAATCTCACTCATCTTGGCAGAAGGCATATCTGAACCAAAACAGCATGGTTTCTGTTATTTATTTCCTTTCATTGACTTGTAAAATACAAAAGCAAATCAAATAACAATATAACAATAAAAAACTAAATTAGCTTGGTGCAGTGCCTCATGCCTATAATCCCAACACAGTGAGAGACCAAGGAGGGTGGATCACTTAAGCCAGGAGTTTGAGACCAGCCTAGGCAATATAGTGAGGCCCTGTCTCTACAAAAATAAATAAATAAATTATCCAGGCATATAGGCATGTACCTGTGGTCCCAGCTACAGTGTTGAAAGGCTGAGATGAGAGGACTTGCTTGAACCCTGGAGGTCAAGACCGCAGTGAGCCATGATTGTGCCACTGCACACCAGTCTGGGCAACAGGGCAAGACCCCATCTCAAAAGAAAAGAAAAAATAAAAAACCGAATCAAAGCAGTCATTCACTCTATTTCTTTCTAGGGTGATTTTTTCCTAAAAATAAATTAGCCCTATATTGTTTTTCTACTGCTGCCATAACAAACTGCCACAAATTTAATGGCTTAAAACAACACAAACTTATCTTTCAGTTCTGTAGATCAAAACGCTGACTGGTGTCAAGGTGTTAGCAGGGACAATTTCCAAAAGCTCTGAATGCACTGGTATTCTCTTTCAACCTAACTTCTCACACATGCCAGTTCCACTCTTTCTCAACACCCCTTAGATCCCATTGAATTCATTAATCATTCCCAGGCTACACTACTCCCAGTTCTAATGTAACTGCAGAGAGCCTAAGGTGAAAGTTTCAAGAACTTCCTACTTGAGGTGGGAGAGTGGGGTCCAAGAAATTCCACTACATTCCCCTTTTGAGTGTCAAACACTTCTTTCCAAGTGTCTGCTGGTAACAACCACAGCCAGCTGTGTCAATGACCTTTTTATTCAGCTGATTATGTTGGAGGTTCTCAGGTAAGCTCTCTGTTCCATGCAAAATGACATCATGAGGAATAGAGGTAAGGCACAAGAATGCATTTATCAGGGCTCTCTGCTATAACACCTTGCCCAAGAGGAACAGAGAAAGAGATGAGTAAAGAAAACCAATCTGCAACTCAGAGCTGGAAAACAGCAGAAGGGAAAAAACAGAGACAAAAAAAGAAGAAAAAAAGAAGAGAAGAAAGGTTAGTTCAATCAATCTCTATGTTCCAAATTCGGAGGGTTGGCAAAATGGAAGAGAGAAAGAGCACAAGTGAGAGGCAAAGAGACAGGACGTGAACTTCTGAGGAGTTCTTCTGCCTTTTACCGCACAGTAAATATCCACTCTAGCCCTTCTCCTTCTCCTAGTATGTTACATGCCTATTGTAGATGTGCTGCAACATACACAATATATCTGTTGCTAAAATTCCACAAAGAAAGGTAAAATATTGAAAAATGTTAACATACAGAAAATAGAGTTGATGTTTTTTTCTTTTATGAAAGAAAATAAAGTTTAAAAAAATGAAATTATGCAACAGTTTAAGGACCTTTGTCATTTAAGAGTCAGTTTATTAACTGAACACCTAAAAAACCATTATGGGTACTGTGGCTTACCCATCGCTATTGTACTTGTGCAATTACAGGGGGAAAGGATGGGGACACAAGAAGTGAGGAAGAGGAAGAATGTTATGAAGGAAATTGAGTTTGAAGATGAGTTGAAGGAGAGGTTCCACCTACCCCAATTTTCTGAAAGTCTTAATAATCTCTAGTAAAATGCTTTTCATAAGTGTTTGACATTTATGAAATTCATGGCATATAAAATTCTATTCATTAAAAAAAACTCTTAGCTACTTTTCATAAAGAGTATAAATTGTTGCTTACTGTATCTGTTTTAGTTTTTCATGTTGGGCTTTTCATGTTAAGATATTTTACCTAGCAATTTTCCTTAGTCATGATGAGGTTTATAAGGATGTGCAAGAAAACCTCTACGAAAAGACTTATATTGGATGGCTAAAGCCATAATAGGATCAAAGACTGTAAACAATTTTATTAACCTAGTCAATTCAGCAAACCAAGAACTGCTGATTAAATGCTCATTTTTTTAATGCTTTCCATATTAACATACCTAATTTCCAGGCTAAAAGATAAGATTAATCCTCCTTGTTTTTAGCATAAAGGAGAAACTCTAGCTTGGTTGACACAGGATTTGGGTTCTGGTCACAGCTTTGCTATTAACTAGCATTACTTGTGAAAAGTCATTTAAATTCTCTGGAGCTCAGTTTCATAATCTAAAAACTTAAAAGAGTTTTACTAGATAATCTCTAAGATGTCTCCCAATTCAATTACTCTATTATTTAAATTATATTCTAATATTAGAGCTCCCAAGACATGAATTTGAAAAGCTGCTCCCTGCCAATATCCCAAAACCCACTTATTCCCATAATAAATAACTTAAAAGATGATTGTAAGACTCATATACTTAACTCCTTAAGAAAGTAGGTCGCAAACTTTAGTGTGCCAAAGAATTTAGGTTCCAACCTCAGAGACTTTTCCATGTTTCAACTCCAGAGAGTCTGATTCAAAAGGACTGGGATGGTGATCAGAAATCTGCAGTTTTAACAAGCACTTCAGATGCTGCAAATAGTAGTTGCCTGGAAATCATAGTTTGAGAAAAACTGCCTTAAAATTAATGTGCCAATCAAAATGAATTTTTGGATGTTTATTCTTTTGCTCCAAAATGAATTTTAAGATGACTATTTAAAGAAAACATGAATAAATGGAACCTATGAATTCAACTATATGTAATAATTGAAATACATAATAGTCATCTGCTAAAGATATAGTAAGTCCTATCTACATTTCACAGGTTTTTACAATTTTATAGAATAACTCAAGGTGTCTTAACAGATATTTTACAAAAAACGTATTCTTTCATTCAGTAGAAAAGAGATATCTACCAACAGTCAGTTGTTATAGGAGGGAAAAAGCTTTAAAAGATCCAACAATTAAAAAATAGTTTAAGGGAAACGTAAAATCCAAAATAACCTAACTTTTTAATCTTAGACATTATTCAAAAAAGCATTATTAAACATACCAAAGTGCACGATCATCCTGAACCTTCTTGAGTTAAGGAGATTAGTGACTGATAACTATTAAAGCTAGGATTATGCATTATATTACATTTTGAGGATATGTATTAAAGATATAGTCAATGCTCTTAAAAGGTAAGCTAGATTCTAATCAACATTAATAGGCTTAAAATTAGTAGTGACAGGTATAATTTAAAGCATAGGAATTCTGTGTGGGTAAACAGGAATTCAATCCAGATCAGTTCAACTATTCCTTCAGCGCTTGCTATTTTCCTTCTGTACTTGGGTGAATATAGAAAAGACCATATCATGGTCAACATCTCCTGGACAGTGTTTTTCAAACTTTAAAGTGTAAATAAATCACCTGGAGACCTTGTCAGAACACAGATTCTGATTCAGCAGGCTAAGATTCAGTATTCCTAATAAATTCCCAGGTAACACTGATGCTTCTGCTCCCTAAACAACAGTTTGAGTAGCAAGGCCTCGGGGCATTTGAACCCTATTGTGATGAAAAAAGAAAATCCCATGAATCAAATTAGGTCACTGTGGCAGATTGTATTTTCCAAAGATGGCCATATTACAATTGTTCTTATCCCACATGATTTTCCAAGTGTGACCTTGGCACTCCTTCATCAAGAGATAGAGTTTAATTTCCTTGCCCTTGAATCTAGGCCAGCTTTCATGACTCACTTGTAACTGAAAGAATGTGGTAGAAGTGTTACTGCAGGACCTCTGAGCCCAGATGACAAGTCTTGCAGCTTCTGCTGTGGTCTCATGGAATACTCTCCTCAGATGCTTCCTCTCAGAGCCCAGCAGCCACACTGGGAGAAACCCAAACCATATGGAGAGGCTGTGTAGGTGCTCTCGTGACAGTCCAAGCCTTAGAATCAACTCAGCCCAGGCACCAGACATGTGAATGAAGAAGCCTCCAGAGAGCCCCCACACTCAGCCATTCAAATCACTCCCAGTCAGTTGAGCATTCCCAGGCGAGGAACCCAGACTTTCTGAAGCAAAGATAAATCATCCACATGTGCCCTCTTGGAATGCCTAACATACAAAATCCATGAACATAGTAAATTAACTGTTGTTTTATGCTCTAAGTTTGAGGTGATCTGTTCTACAACGATGGAAAACTGCAAGAATAGAATTAGAGTTAATACAGAGAAAGGATATCTAGTAAATAAAGGAAAAAAAACCCAAACATGTTATTTTTAATAGTTTAAACAAAGCTGTGTGGTTAAGAAAGGGAAAGTCTGGTGATAGAGACAAAGTATCCAAAATCATTAAAAAAAAAAAACAACTCAAGGAAAAAGTCTGGCTGGAATAGAAGATGAGTTCTAAGATGAGGCAAGAGATTATAACAGAAATTAAACAGGGAGAATTATAAAGAAAATTTAAAGGAATCAGTAACAGATAGTAACCAAGTAGATGAAAATTTGAGAATGGAACACAAACTATTAAGATTTTAAGATTTTTTTTGTTCCATCAGTGATACTTCTTTCATTAGACTTATTGGAACAACCATGGAGCAAAACAGAAATCAAACAATGGGAAGCAAAGAAAAAGTTCTAAGAAAAGAAGCAGAAGCAATGCAAAAAGACACCCACAGAGCACAAATAGAAGCGGAAAGAAAGAAAAGAATTATGGCACAATGGCGAAAATGGCTCTTAAAACCTGTTGATACTTCTGCTGAACAAATATTTTTGAAACTCTGCTATGGGGTCATTCAGTGTTCCAGGAACTGTGGATAATACGTGAGGAGCATGACAGAGTCACTGCCCCATTAAAGCTAAAATACTAGTGAGGACAATAAACCAGTAAACAGGTAAATAAAAGGACAGGCTAAGCATTCTTAATCTTAAAATCCAAAATGTGAAATGCTCTAAAATCAAAACTTTTTGAGCACTGACATGATGCCACAAGTGAAAAGTTCTACACCTGCCCTCATGTGACAGGGTGCAGTCAGAATGCACCGAAAACTTTGTTTCATGCACAAAATTATTTTATAATATTGTACAAAATTACCTTCAGGCTATGTGTATAAGGTGTATATGAAACATAAACTTTGTGTTTAGTCTTGGGTCTCACCCCCAAGATACTCATTGTGCACATGCAAATATTCCAAAATCCAAAGCACTTCTGTTCCAAAGTGTTTCAGGTAAGGAATACTCAACCTGTACTTTTACATAGTGATAAGTATCATGAAGAAAATAAAGCAGAGTGAAGGGATATAACTATTTGGGAAAGGGGAAATAGGAAGAGGCGATACATAAGATTTGTATATACTTAAAATAACCAAGAAAGAGCCCACAAAAAAAATAGTAATAGTAGTAGTAGTGAAATAGCAGCAGTTGTAGCGTAGTAATTTTAGTAGTAGTTATAGTACTAAAAGCTTAAGAAAAGGTAGTAATGAGAGAAAAAGCTAAGAGTTATTAAGGATAAAAAAGGTTACCAACAAATGAAGAGAAAGCCCAAGACAGCTTCCTAACTATAATCCACCAGATGTTCCAGTCAGAAAGCTGGGAGTCATTCTTGATCCTCTGTAGCAGAGGTTGCTGGCACTCACCAATGCCTGTGTGTTCTTCTCTTCCTAGGTACATAGGAGAACTGTAATTCCAGTCTCCTCTACAATTAGCTGTGTCCAGATTCCAGCCAAGGACTGTGGCTGGAAGTGATAAATGCTACTTCTCAGCTTGGCCCATAAATTCCTCCAACAGCAACCTCCATGCCACAAAATGGGAGAAGAGAGAAGGCAGGTGTTTGATTCTACTTTCCCTCCTGACCACACTATGGGGTTCGCAGTACCGGTATCTGCTCCCCTCAGACTGTTCTTCCATGTACCTAGCTCTAATACCATTTCCCTGTTTTGCCCCTTGAGGTCTAGGGACAATAACAGCACCCAGCTTTTCATGAGTTCTGAGTGCCTCGCCATTCCATGTTAGTTCCTTATCACTGCCCACACTTCTGTAAAGGGTCCCTTCATGAAACTCCTCTCAGTTAAACATTTTAAAGAATGTCACTGCTCCCTGTCAGAACCTTGACAGCTATGTCTTGTTTTCTCATTAAAATATAAATAAAGATTATGATACTTAAGTATTAAAGAGAACTAATGAAAATGACAGAACTTTAGAACTGAAAATGATCTTGGGAATCACCTTGAGACTGTCCTCTTCATTGTATGCTGATGGTATCAAGGACCAATAATAAAACAGATGAGTAAGTTTTTTCCTTTTTACATTTTTTTACATAATCAGTACACATACATCACAGCAAAAGAAAATGTGTATTACATGCCAAGCTTTTAATATTATTCAGAATACTTATTTATGATATTTATATTTTCAAGAAAAAAAGTAATGAGATCCAATTCCTAAAATTAAAACTCAGAAACTAGTTCTACATTGGAACAGCATCCACCTAAGCTGGAAGGCAGAGAACATATATTTCTCAGTTCTCATTCTTTCAATGAAATCCTACTCTGTTTATAGGGCTGCCAAATGGCTGAACCAGCCCAAAACAGTTTACAGTATTGAAATATGCTGACTTTTTTTCCTGATGATCTTCTTATGATGGAAAAAACAAGCTTTAACCAAAACTAACCCTGATCATGAATGTCAGCTCCTGATCAAGAGCCACACCCTGCCTGCAAGTAACATTAAGATGCTAAATAAAGCATCTCATCAGCTAGAAGCTCAGTAGTCATGGCAAATGTCCATTATCAAGAGCCAAGGATAAAGACTTTGTCTAGTTTCCTTTGTTTTCGTTTAAATTTGCTCTATAGCACTCATCCCTTATCTTGAGCTTCTTCTAATATTCTTGTTCTGAGATGCATTATCAAATATGTAACATTCTAAAGAAAGGAGAAGGCATATCTATCAAAAGAAGCTACACCTTGCTTCAAACTAAGACTCGACCCTGGTATATTAAATATGACATTAAAGCGTTCGTTACTTTAAATAGCTACATTTGTTGATCTAATGTGTGTCAGGCAGAATCCAATGTGTTTCACACATTTTCTTCAATTCTCCTAAATCTTTTTTTCCACACCTTTGCTGTATGAACATGAAATTTCGCACAAACATGGTACTGTTCTATAAGAAATGGTATGGTTCTACAACAAATAAATTAAAATTATGTGCTATTACCAAAATATGTCTCTTAATGTCATAATCTTGGTAATAGTAAGCTTACATATAAATGATTTTCCAAGCACTTATATTTGTTATTTCTAACAAAATTATCAAAAGAACAGCAGAGTGTGCTTTCTGTTACATATGCTAGCTGATCAATGATTTTGTTCTTTTTAAACTGTGGATGTTTATCACAGGGATGTGAGTTGGAATTAGAAAAAAAAAATTTCAACAACAAAGTATATATTTTATAGAATAGCTGCCCTCTCTTACAATCAAGTATATCAATGAACTAGACTACTGAGGTTGGTGAAATCTCATTACAATAGTAGCTGATCAATAGCTGGTCAGATATACTAACAATCAAATATAAATGGCAAGTCCCAGCCTTCAAACCTGAGTACATTCTGTTTTTTAGATGGCCACATGAGAACAGAGTAAACAGATCAGTGCTGATCTGCACCCTGAGATTCACAGGCTACAAACAAAATGGAGCTCCCCTCCCCCAAGACAACTTAGGCACCTAAGTTTTTTAGGTCCAAATATATGGTACCATAACTGCAATAGCAATGCCAATTTACAAATACGTAGCCCATTTAACATTCATTTGCTCATTCAGTCTTTAAAACTAACTTGCACTATTTAAAAACTAGACTCAAGAAATTAAAATGGCATGCCCAAGGTCACATTGTGAGTGGCACAACTAAGACATGAACTCGTGTCTTTTAACTCTTAACTGATGTTCTTTTTACTCTTATAGAGTAGAATAAGGTCCCGGACCTTTAAGAAACACCAATTCTGGAGCTCCACTGTAGACTTACTAAATCTAAACCTCTGAGGTTGGGTCTTGTAGCACGCAGAATTCTAAGGTGGTTCCCCCAAATTCCTATACCCCAGCCACCAGTGTGCACATCCTGCATAATCCCTCCCCTTGAGTGTAGGCAGGACCTGTGAATATGATGCAATGTCACGCCCATGATTAGGTTACATAGTGGCAAAGGAAGGGGGTTTTGCAGATGCAATTAAGGTCTTAATTTAGTTGATTTGAGTTGATTACTTGAAAGGGAGAGTATCCTGTGTGGGACTGACTTCAGCAGGTGAGAGCTCTTCAAATTGGGGTTGGGTTTCTTCTGAAGCTAGAGAATCTTCTGCTGGCCTTGAAGAAGCAAACGGCCAGGCAGTGAGCCATCTACGCAAATGATTATGTGTTAAAGATCTGAGTGTCACCTCTAGGAGAAAAGACTGGTTTCTAGCTGACATCTAACAAGAAAATGGGGATCTCAATTAGCCACAAGGAAATTCAATTTTGCCACCAACCTGAACGAACTTGAAAGTGATTCTTCCCAAATTAAGCCTCTAAACAGCATAAACTTTGACCTCATGGTCAACAGCACTGTAATTCATGCCTGAGCAAAGATATAGTTTCTAACCATTTTAACCAGTCAGATCACCAACAAAAAGCACAAAACTGTGAAATGTGTGGCACTAAACAGACCTCAAAAAAGACATTTGATTGCAGTATGAAAGCTGATATAAAAAGGCAGATCACTGCCTTGTTTGATTTTAGCTGGGAATATGTGCCTTTTTAGGCAACTCAAATTTTTTGCTGCTCTGTTTGACCACAAAAGCTCACAATATATTGATTTTTAGGGCCACAGATAAATCTTAGCAAGTAAGCAAATGTGAAAAAAAAATCCATGAATAATGAAGGACCAACTGTATATTGAAATGTTAACTGATGTTGCATTTATTTACTATATTTCCTGAATTTTTACACTGAACATGTATTTTTTTAAAAACCCTGCATTTTGAAAAAATAATAAATTTCTCAATTCAACCACAGCAAATTCTGCACCTTCTGCTTACCTTATGAATAGTTTTATTAGCGCTGTATTAAAATTGTGTGCTTACTTCCGAATCCTTTAATTGACTGTCAACTGATGTAAGACAGTACATGGTACATAAGCAGTGGTAAAACAGAGATATAGACCAATGGAACAGAACAGAGCCCTCAAAATTAATACCACACATCTACAACCATCTGATCTTTGACAAACCTGACAAAAGCAGGAAATGGGGAAAGGATTCCCTATTTAATAAATGGTGCTGGGAAAACTGCCTAGCCATATGTAGAAAGCTGAAACTGGATCCCTTCCTTACACACCTTATACAAAAATTAATTTGAGATAGATTAGAGACTTAAATGTTAGACCTAAAACCATAAAAACCCTTGAAGAAAACCTAGGCAATTCCATTCAGGACATAGGCATGGGCAAGGACTTCATGACTAAAACACCAAAAGCAATGGCAACAAAAGCCAAAATTGACAAATGGGATCTAATTAAACCAAAGAGCTTCTGCACAACAAAAGAAACTACCATCAGAGTGAACAGGCAACCTACAGAATGAGAGAAAATTCTTGCAATCTACCCATCTGACAAAGGGCTAACATCAAGAATCTACAAAGAACTCAAACAAATTTACAAGAAAAAATCAAACAACCCCATCAACAAGTGGACAAAGGATATGAACAGACACTTCTCAAAAGAAGACATTTATGCAGCCAACAGACATAAAAAAAAAATGCTCATCATCACTGGCCATCAGAGAAATGCAAATCAAAACCACAATGAGATACCATCTCATGCCAGTGAGAATGGCGATCATCAAAAATTCAGGAAACAACAGGTGCTGGAGAGGATGTGGAGAAATAGGAACACTTTTACACTGTTGGTGGGACTGTAAACTTGTTCAATCATTGTGGAAGACAGTGTGGCGATTCCTCAAGGATCTAGAACAAGAAATACCATTTGACCCAGCCATCCCATTACTGGGTATATAACCAAAGGAATATAAATGATGCTGCTATAAAGACACATGCACACATATGTTTATTGCGGCACTATTCACAATAGCAAAGACTTGGAACCAACCCAAATGTCCAAGAATGATAGACTGGATTAAGAAAATGTGGCATATATACACCATGGAATACTATGCAACCATAAAAAAGGATGAGTTCATGTCCTTTGTAGGGACATGGATAAAGCTAGAAACCATCATTCTCAGCAAACTACTGTAAGGACAGAGAACCAAACAGCGCATGTTCTCACTCATAGGTGGGAATTGAACAATGAGAACACTTGGACACAGGGTGGGGAACATCACACACTGGGACCTGTCATGGGGTGGGGGGAGGGGGGAGGGATAACATTAGGAGAAATACCTAATGTAAATGACAAGTTAATGGGTGCAGCACACCAACCTGGCACTTGTATACATATGTAACAAACCTGCACGTTGTACACATGTACCCTAGAACTTAAAATATAATAATAATAATAAAAAGAAGTGGTAGAGAAGTGTTGAATGAATGGGTGAACTTCCCCAAACGTTGAGTTTGCTCAAACTATTCACTCTACAGGACATTCTTCAACATGACAATAATTAAAAGTAGAACTACAAATTGTGATGTGAGTATTCTGTAAAAATTCACACAAAAAATTACCACTTATCACCAAATCTTCTCAGGGAAGGCAGGTCTCTTGGAACGGAAATGAACATTTTTTAAAAATACATATTTAGGAAGTACAAATGCAGTGTTGTTCCACAGACATAAAATAAATCTTTTTAATAGGGATCAGCATGAAAAGCATCTGCACTGCTAGAACCATGTACATCAAAAATTTATCAACCAACATCCTAAAATATTTTCAAAGTAACTGAATCTCTATAAAAGAAGGCTGTGTACCAATTTATTGCAACACAAAGATTATCAGATAGCTAGTATTTTGCCCATGGATCTGTATCCTCCTTAATTGATACTAGGAATTGTATAGCATGATCGTAGTCCAATTTCTATCACAGTTCATCACTCTCAAGTAAGTGTTTACTGAAAAACTGATGCAGAAGATGCTTTGCGAGGGTTGTGTGGTCAACAATATTCCCCAGTTCCAAAGCTTTCAGCCAAGCCTCTATGTTGGTGCACTATGAACCAATCTTCTAGGGGGTAATGATAACAGAAACAATAATAGAATGGGCTCAGCTCTTCAAAGCCATGTGGCTTTGATTATTTTCACTACCAACAATTCAGACCCATAAAGTAAACAAGAATTCTTTCTGGTCTCAAAACTGCTAGGTGAAGTCATGTAGTGTATCTATTTTCATTAATATTAACAATAGGTAATATGCTAATAGCAGTAATGGAAAAAATACAAGCAGTTTTGGGAAAACAAAGACACCCTCGATAAGATTTTTTTCCCATTAAATGGAAAAGATGAGTTTAGCTTGACGAAACTGTTTCTGTCGTTTTGAGTTCCCATAAATGTTTTTTGTTGTTGTTCCTTTTGTGTTCTCATGGTTTTAGCTATTGTGATTTAAAGTGATTTTAAGCCAGAGTAAACTGACTTAACCCATCTTTACTCTATGTGTGCAGAAATTAGGGCACAGGGAAAGCAACCCGACTATATCCAGAGGTAATAGTAGGAAGATAAGGAAGGACTTATGGTCACATAAACAAAGTCTGCTGAAAGATCCATTGAGTTATATTGTTTATAAATGTCTTTCCTGCTTTCAGGTAGAAACATTCTAAAGCAGTGTTTCTCAAACTTTTTGGTCCTATTTGAGATTATTAAGGGCTCTAAAGAGCTTTTGTTCATTTGGGCTACATTTCCAGTTATGTTATGTTAGAAATTAAAATTTTATGAAATATTTAATTACTTTTAAAACAAAAATAATTAGTCCATTACACGGTAAAATAACTGAATGTGTTTATGTAAAATAACTATGTTTTTCTAAACCAAAAAAAATTAGTGATAAGAATGTCATTGTTTTACATTTTTATAAATCTCTTTCTGTCTGACTTAATAGAAGACAGTTGGGTTCTCCTAGTTGCTTTTGAATTCAATCTGTTGTGTATATTATCATACCTCTTGTAGCCTCTGGAAAACTCCTCTGTGCACTTGAGTGAGTATGAGAGTGAAACAAACACAAATAGTATTATTATGAAAATAGTTTTGATTTTACAGACCTCTTGAAAGAATATTGAGGACACAGGATGAACAACCTTCTGGTTTCCCTAGGACTACTCTAGTTTTAGTCCCAAACTCTAGGAAACCCTGAGTTTCAGGGCAAACCAGGACAACTGGTCACCCTCTCTGCACTACATTTTGAGAACAGCAGTGCTAAGACATCAAAAAAGATCAGCTTGCTTAAGACCATAACATCCACTATTACTGTGCCTTCATAATCACAAGGTGACCTAACTCACATATATCCACTATTACTGGCTACACAGGTATCTATTTTACTTTTTACAGTGTTTAATAGTAACGTAATAATTTGAAATCAATGAAATCTTCTCAGTAGCATATACCCAAGCACACTCAAAGTAGAGGTTTGATGTCATTTTAGGTAAAGTCAAAATTAAGCTATATTTAATTTTTGGTAGTTTGGGAACTGAGGATTGAACTAATATAACTTAATAAGTGGTCATTAAAATACATTTATTTTTTATTTTAAAAAACAGTACATGCCATTTCATTAAGTTTTTAGTCACAAAATACAGTTTGAAATCTTACTTTTATAGTAAATAATTACCTTGAGCAACAACAAAAAAGTATTTACCTTCCTGAGAATTAGCTTATTTTCTCAAAAAGCTTTACAGAATAAAGTTTATTAATTCTGTTTTAAGACATTCAAGTGCCAAGCCACATGTTTTCCCTCCAACACCTTTATTTCCTTTTAAATAAAATTGCATATGAGTAAGGCCTTAGTCAAATAATAGTCATCAGTTTCCATATTTTTTTCCTTTTTTTTAAGATGAAGCATTTCTTAAATGTAACATATACAACAACTAACAGTGACTGGTATAATGTTTTAATAATTCCTAAGTTTCTTTTTTGTTAAAACATGAATGAAAAAAATCATATTATTTAGATTAAAATGTTATTAAAAAAAATCACCACCCTAACCAGTGGTTTTCCCTCATATGAGATATTTAACATTATTGAATTGGCAACAGACATTCATTTCAAGCTCAAGACATTTTTCTTGCCATCTTTCTCACAAAATTAAATGTGTACCTACAGTTGCTATGGTACCAGTATAAGCCTTACCTTGGCATAGTAACATTGTTTAAATAAATCATTTTATAAAAAAGTGTTTGCTGAAACTTTAAAATATATTTCCAAAGGCAATAATTTTCTTAAAAAAAAAAGTTGCTTCCTTCTCCAATTACTTTTGTATTTTTTTCACTCTTCAGTTGTTTACAAATTCACTGAGATGGTTACTTAGGACATTTTAAATAACGATATCTAATAATGCCAATGCAAAATTTCAAAATATATGCAGAAAATTAGTTAAGTAGTATTTTCTACTTCAAATAGGAATAAACCAAAATACTTTAAAATACCACTAATATTTGAAACTTCACAATTTTGATAAAGGTTACTTGTTACTGCCTAAAAAAAAAAAAATGGTGACAATTATATAATACTAATTACACAAAAAAGTGTCAAAATGGGCAAATGAAAGATGAGTTTCATAGTATTTTTCAAACAAAATTCAGTAGACACAGAGGTCTAAATTCCATTTTATAACCATACATCAAAATATACTAAGATATTAGTATCTAAAAGATATGTTTATTGTGGATAAATTGCTCAATAGCAAAAACATCACATCCACACATGAATATCCCTGCCACTAGTTTCTCTAAATTTTGTCTTACTCTCCACAAAGCCAGTAAAGTTGCTGCATAGGGGAAAAAAATCATTTCCTTGTTTAAAAACTTCCATGAATATCTGTTTTTCCTAAAAAAAAAATGCAGTCTGAACTTTTTAGCAATGCATATGATGTTCACTCAGTCCCAAACCACTTCATCTCTTGCCAGTTCATTCTTCAACAAGTAGGCCTAGAGTGCCTTCAGCACCTGGCCCAAAGCAGATATGCAATCACACTTTTTGCAACAGGCACAGCAACCTCCTTGAGAGCTTATATTCTCACATGACTTTGAACACACTTTTCCTTCTTCCAGTGAAGATAAAGCATAGTGCAGGTGAGAACTTTATACAAAAAGAACAATTCAAGAAAACTGAAATTTATCCCTGCATGAATTTTGTCCATCCATAATTAAAATAATTTCAATAAGTCCCATGGGAGTGAAATACACCTATTCAATTTGGATTTTCACTTTTTTTATTACAAGAATTATGATGAGAAAAATTACTATTACTTTTGTGTATGTCATTTTTTATCTAATTAAAATTAACATAAGATACAATGATGCACAGATCTTAGTTATTCAATACAATGAGTATTCACAATTGCAAATACCTGTGTAGCCAGCAGTGAGATCAAAATATAGGACATATCTGTGAGTCTCAAAAAGTTTTCATGCCTTTCTCCAGTCAGTTTCTTTCTCCCTTCCCCAGGCAACCACTTCCTGATTTCTAACATCATAGATTGTTTTTTCTATTCTTGGACTTCATATCAATCAAATCATCATATATGCAGACTTTTAAAATCTGGCTTTTTTATTCAGCATAATGCTTCTGAGATTCACCCATATTGTTGCATGAATCAGTAGTTTCTTCTTTTTATTGCTGAGTAATATTTTATTATATGAACACACTATATGTTTTATGTATTTATCATCATTTGTACATCTTCTTTTGTGAGATGTCAGTTCAATTCTTGTGCACATTTAAAAAAATTAGATTGTCTTTTCATTGATGATTTATAGGCTTTCTTTAAATACCTGAGATACAAGTTGTTTGTCATATATGTGTTGTGAATATTTTTTATAATATTTCAATTTGTTATTTGTTATTTGTCTGTTCATTATTGCAATGCTGTCTTGAGACGAGCAGTTTTAATTTTGAAGTCTAATTTATCTATGGTTTTCATGGTTACTGCTCTTTGTGTCCTACTGAAGAAATCTTGGTCTACTCCAAAGACTCATTCCATTTGCCAACATTCCCCTGCAGATTAGGAGTGCCCTGTTCCTGTTCTCATGGCTTTCTCATCCAAGGCTGCACATTTGTCATGGGGAAAAGGCTAACCAGAGCTAGTGTTGGTTTATTCATCAGTCACATCAATGCTGTCGCTACCAGCTTAAATATTCACAGCCTTTCCCCACACAGAACCATCTGCTGGTGCTCTCCAACAATATTAACATGAAATGGAAGCCGTGACAAGAAGTCCAGTAAGTGGCTACTGATATTGGTTCCACAACTTAATGACATCGAGGCTGGCATCTGGGCAATTCTCATGGCCTTTCCTTCATGATCACCAGATGACTGCTGCAGCTCCAGCCATCACGTTTTCTCTGGGTTCTATGGGTCAGGATTTCAGACAGGCACAATGCAGATGGCTTCTCTTTGCTCCACAATGTCTGAAGACTAGCTGGACAGATCTAAAGAGCTGGAAGTGACTTGAATGGCTGAGGTCTAGAAACATTTAGTGGATCCTCATGCACATGTTTGGCACCTGGGCTAGGATATCTCAAGGACTTGCTTCTCCATGTGGCTAGAGTGTCTCACAGGTGTGATGACAGAGTTCTGAAAGACAGCACAGAAAAGGAACACCCAAGACAGATGCCTTAGTCCATTTTGTATTGCAATAAAGGAATACCTGGGACTGAATAATTTATAAAGAAAAGAGGTTTATTTGTCTTGCAGTTCTGCAGGCTGTACAAGAAGCACAGCTTTGGCATCTGCTTCTGGCAAGAACCTCAGGAAACTTTAATCATGATGGAAGATAAAGTGGATGAGGCATCACATGGCAAGAAGGAGAAAGCAAGAGAGGAAAAAAGCAAGAAAAAGCAAGGGAGGAGGAAGGTTCCAGGCTCTTTTAAACAACCAGATCTCACTCATTACTGCTACAATGGCACCAAGCCATTCAAGAAGGCTCCACCTCCACGGCCCAAACACCTTCCACCAGACCCCAACTCCACCACTGGCAATCACATTTCAACATGAGATGTGAAGGGGACAAATATCCAAACTATATCAAGAGATTATCCAGATAAGGAACACCTAAGAGAGATTGTCCAGAGGGATTGCTCCGAATGGGAGCACCCAGAGTGCCAGAGGGCGCATTACATGAAAAAGCCTACCAATACATTTTAATTAGCAGCAAGACAGAGGCAACTTTCTGTTTTCCCATCCTGAAATTAATCTCTGGGGAGTTACTTGTCATTCATGTAGAAAGGGGTGACAGATATCCTTGAGTTCAAAACTTCGACTCACCACCAAAAATTCTTTAACATTGGATTAGTCACTCAATGACTCCAAACCTCAGCTTTCCCTTTTGTATAATAATAGTAATACTACAATGATAGAAGGTTTATAATATATTCCAATATATTATTACACTACAACAATGATGCAATGGAGTAATGATACTACCTTGCTCAGTTAATGTGAGTGTCAAATAACTTATCCTTCATGACGACTGAAACATGGGAAATAATTTTCATAATTTAGTTCCCTGCCCATATCTGCCTAGTGAAATCCTACTCAGTCACCACAATCCCATCAAAAGACATTATATGTAAAACTACCCCATCACCAGGACAAAGTCAGTTTCATCTGTGTCCCTCAAACTTCCATTACATGGTACATCATGTAATAATTATATCATGTTATCATTATGCATTCATTCATTTAACAAATACATATTGAGAGCCTACCACCTGTCAAGCACTGTGCTAGAAGTTGTATATACTGTTTAGTAAAAACAGTTTGAATCCCTACCACCATAAAGCTTACCCTCTAGTGTTAAAAATGTCTTTATCTGCACCTAGACAATTACCTGATTGAGAGTCACCTCTGTATCTTATTCAGCACATTCCCTAACAATGGCTAGATTCTCAAAAATGTTTGACAAATTAATTTCCTACAAAAGATAAAGTAGTTTAATACTTGTTCACAGTTAGTTCATCTAGGTAATCAAGCACAATCTGTATTAAAATTAATTAATGTAATTTTAAAAGGTAATGTTTCCTTCAGGGAAATCTGAAATCCCAAAGACGTTCGAAAGAAAAAAAAGAAAAAAATGGTACAAGAAACCTCATTTGCATTCCCATTTGAACCACTCCTTTTTCATGTTTTTACTATTATTAGGTTAATTATTCCTCAAAATCCTGGCAGTAGAAAAGAATAATACTGGTCATTTTGGTGATCATCTGTGGTCATTAAAGTGTGTTCTATGGGTCACTAGTTCCAACCCATACAAGACTAATGGGTTGTGTTGCAGAATGGCTATCCAAGGTCCTCACAGTCTTTCTCCCTGGAGACAAAGTCATGTATTTATGGGGCCAAAATAGGCAGATAAGTAATCATCATAGTGAATAGCCATTGTTTTTATCATCATATGCTGCAGGGAACCTAAAAATCAGCTCAAATATGGACTATAATGGCACCAGGAAAGAGGCAGCAGGCTGCACAGCTATTGTGTGTGTGTCTGTGCACAAATGCAGCCAGTGCTTCTAAGCACTTCCCTTCTCAGGAAAAAAATACAAACATAAAAATGTACAGACAGTTCCTTCTCCTATTCCTAGAAAAACAAATCATAAAAGAATTCCCTGCTACCCTCACCAAAATCTAAATGGGGAGGTAAAAGAGTTACAAAAATCCCAGCGAATGACGCATGATAAAAATTTATTCCTCTCATGTCTTTCCAAGATCATAAAAAATAGGTTGGTAGCTGTCATCATGGTCTTATTCTGGACATTTAAGGATAAACGTTAAACACCTCAGGATACTTTTTTCCAATTTAAGTCTAAACCCAGGTTTACAATTACTGTCTGTGTTAAAAATAATGTATTCACATGTGAATTTCTCTAACTTTTTAAATCCAGGGATTTATGTGTATGGACATTTTTGTTTGAATGTGTGCTGAGTTTTCTTTCTCTCTTTCATTCCTTTTCTGTGTGAAGCTATAAACACATTTTAGGGAATTAAGTGGTCAGTAAACAAAGTCTTACACATAGAAATGTCATACTTAAATGCTAGATAAAATCAGAGGAAAATAGCATAGGCTATGTATTTTACATTGCAAGTTATAAGGAAAACTGAAAGATGACAAGAGATGAATTCAGATTACAATATGAGATAATTCATAATTGCCAAAAAGTGGAAACAAGCCATTGTCTCTCAACTGAAGAACGGGTAAATAAAATATGGTATAGTCATACAATGGCACACAATTCTGCAATAAAAGGAAATGAAGAACTGATGCATGCTACGACATGGATGAACCTTGAAAACATGGTAAATGGAAGAAACCAGTAGCAAAACCCACATATTGTATGCATCCATTTATACATATTGTCTAGTGTAGGCAAATCCAGAGAGACAGAAAATAGATTAGTGGTTTCTGAAAGGAGAGGGAAAGAAATGAGAGGAAATGGAGACTGACTGCTAATGGGCACATGGTTTATTTTTGAGATAATGAAAATGTTTTAAAATTGATTTTGGTGACAACTGCACACCACAAATACACTAGAAACCATTGCATTTTAAATAGGTGAGTTGTATGGTATGTGAATCACATCTCGATAAAGCTATTAAAATATTTTGTAGCAGAAGTGACACAGGGATCTACTTTGTGTATAAAAAGAACACATGAAATAAATACTTGCTCATGTTTATAAGCATAAATCTGAGAGGATAAAGAGAAAGGCAAAACTGGGAGAGAAAACTCTTCTCCTGAGTCTAAAGCCAGAAACTGAACATACTTTACCTCAGCCACCAATATGTTCAAATAATCTATGGCAAAGTTTCTCCACATGCTTCAAAATGTCACTTAAGTACACTGTCCTTAATAATGACTACTATAGGGAAAATAGTTCTGTAAGAGTAAAATAGAAGGAACTTTTAATGCACTTATTTTGAAAGTTTGAAAGGGGAAACATAGTGAACAAAAACAAAATGATAAAATCTTACTTTTATTAGCAACATGAAGCTGTAGCAAAGTATTAGCTAAACAAATGTATATGTACATAGGGTGGAGGAGCTTCACTTAAAGAATCATAGGCCCAAATAAGCCCAATTCAGCATTAAACCCACTGCAGAAAAACACCAAGTGCTGTCACCTTAATTCCAGCATAAAATTTTAGAAGACAATTTGATTTTCATATCAATCATGGCATATGCTTTTGCTTGTGTTTATGAATCATTAAAGAATGATATCAGTTAAATATAATAATTCCAAAAGAAGATTCTAAAAACAATACTAAGGGCATCATTGATTAACAGAAGTCACAGGTGAATTGAAATAAACTACAAGGGATTGAGTACATAGTAGCCAGGATGCTTTGAGCTGCAAGTAACAGAAGAGCAAACTAAAAGACATGGAAACTGGAAAGGATTAATCATCTCCTATACAAGAAGATATGTGAAAGGAGTGCTCCCTCATTGACTCAGTTGCTCAACTTGACCTCAAGGGCCCCAGGACTTTCAATTGCCCTACCTTGCATCCCTGTACTCCAGCAATGTCTCCCCTAATGTTTTCAAGCTAACTGTAGCAGTCCTATAGGTGTCAACTTCTGACAGTTCCACATCCCCAAAAATGGAAAAAGGCATTTCCTCAATATATCTTTTTATTTGGGAAAAAGTCTTGCAAACATCCTCTGGCCAAGTTCCCCTCCGATCTCACTGCCAGGATTGGGTCACATAATCATGCTTAAACCAATCCTTAACAAGGAGAATGAGACCTCAATAGGACTGGGTCATTCTAATCATGATTTGCCCCTGAACTCGGCAGGAGAGATCATTTCCTCAAATCAGAACAATGAGGTGAGAACAATGAACAAATTCAGGCTTCTTCCAGGAAGGAAGGTGAGCAACTCTCACCAAGAAAAGAGCGATCACACTGGTGTATGATCCAGACACTATTTCGCATGGAAAACCAATAAAAAATGGAGGATGTTTAACCTACACAGGGGAAGGCTATGATGAAGTCTTCAAATACGTGAAAGTTTTCAAATACCATGTGAAAGAGAAGATCCCTGATTAATTTAATACGAGGCCTTACAAACTATAGCTCTCCAACAATACGCTCAGGGCAAACTCATGAGAGGGCAGTCATTAGACAATTCACATACAAGCAGGCAGAATCATCATTTCCAGAGAATATACTCTTTGGATAGAAGGTTGAACTAGTGAATCTAAGATTTTTTTCTATCCCTTCTCTAGTTTGGCTGAATCATGCATGTAGGAAACTTGCCCATAACCTCCTCCCTCATCCTCCTTAACAAGTCTGCCAACTCAAATTTAAAACCTAAAACTGATATTTTTACACGGAAAGAAAAGAAACAACAAAATGATCTTAATAGGTCAAACAGTCTTTTCTTGAATCAGACAATACGGTAAATACAATAAAGATAATTCAGAGCTATCTAAAGCAATTATAAACATTAGTGTCATTTTCCTCATATTCAATCCCAGTTCCATTCCTATCAATAGGCAACTGTTCTTGTGGTTGCTCTAAGTAGAAGAACAGATTGCAGATTATACAAGGGCTCTAGCCTCAGCCAGCATTTACTAAATAAATACCAATATCTGAAAATCCCTTATGTCTTTCTTTGCTGTTACTCTAACTGCCAGCATGAACAAGCAAAAGGAGCAACTAAAGAAGCTGCCATCAATATCATGGGAGGAACCCATTATTTCCAATCCTTACCTCCTCTCTTCCAAATCTTACCTTCTAATTTCCATTCTGACCTCTTTTCATGCAGCTAATATTGATAATTATTTAAACAAATACTATGATCTCAGCCTGAATTTATTTCACTCTCTGAACAGAATGTCATTAAACTGCAAGCAAAGTTATTAATTTTATGTTCAATTACAACAAAATTTGAGTCAGGATTTTCTCCATAATGCCACATTTGAAAATAAATTTAACAAAATGTAGATGTAAAAATTACTTAGGGTTTTCTTGTATTCAAAAACAAGTGAGGCTTTGAGATGTGAGAAAATGACCTAAGTTTAATAGAGAAGATTTTTCACTGCCCCACACTCCATCTTCAACATCTGCATCTTCTTCATCTACACATTTTGCAGTAGATTACTAAACATAAAGAAGCACAGTTGGCTCTAAAAGGCAAAACCGGTGACCCAAATGCAGAAACCGTCAGATAAAATTCATATTTTTCCTTTGCTTCTGAGAGGAAAATAGAAAGCCACCCCATGTGGCTCATATCTAAAAATGTAACCACTTATTTTTGTTAACCTGGAGACTGCACCAACATTCTCCCTGCCAGGCACATCATAATGCTACTTGCACAAAACTTTTCACTAATGACTTCAGACACTTTTTTTATACTGAGTAGATACTTTTAAAGTATAAACCCAAAGGGGACCTCTCTGTTTTTATCTCACTTGATCACTCACCTGTCCTGTATGCACTTTATTACTCTCTCCTTCCAAAGGAAGCTAAATCAGTTTAAGGTTCAGGGCCCCTTATTTACCGAGGCCAAACTAAGGCTCAGAGAGGGGCCCCAACAATGTTTCCATAAGACATTTTATTTTTAAGTTTGCCAAAATCACATACATTTTCATCAATTGGTGGATACTGCTCGACTTCCCCTCTATCACATTTGCCCTTATGCTTGGAAGCGAGCAAGCATCTTTAAGATCTATATAAGTAGGCAGTGAGTTTGGAATTATATTCACTTTGGATTCAGTAGGATATAGTTTCTGTGATTCAGAGTAATTTTCTTACATAATTCAGTTATTGCTAATTATTTCCAGTGTAGAAATGCCTTCCAGGCTCTTAACATCAAAGCATTGGTAACAAACTGGTTTATAAATTATTCTTTAAGATTACTTAAGATTAGTCACTCTGCATGAAAACTTGGCATGTCCTGAAATCACAAAGCTCTTATATGAGAGAAACTTAAGTTTCCACATTTTGGCAACAATCCTAAAACTTTATATGGCATTATCAATAATAGGCTGTAATACCAGAAGAAACTGTTCTAAACTTTTCAATAATAAAAATATAATTTCAACCAGCTATGCTAAATACTGAATTATTTTTCTGATATCCCTGAAGACATTATAAAACTATTGTAATATGAAGAAGCAATCCTAAAGTAAGCCTCCTCCCCTTTTCCATTCCCTGAAAATGAAAAAAAAAGTATTACAGAAGTGCATTGGTGTTTAATTAATAAGATTTTTCTGAATTTTGTTCATTTATGGCATTTTAACTCTTTAAAATTTTATAATTTTTACCATTATTTTCTCATTCCAAACAGTCAAATTAGTACCTAAGTTTGTATTAATAATCCTGTATTATTTTTCTTTAAAAGGACCTCCACATTGACTAAGCTTCCAACCCCACAATATCTAGAGCTACCTTTGTCTCACTCTTGAAATGCTATTTTCCACTGGCTTCTAGAAAATCGTACTCTCCTTATTTTCCCCCAGCTTACTGACTCTTTCTCTGCACTTGTCATAAAAGCAGGGGTGTGTGAAGACTGTGCTCTGGGCCTCCTTCGCTTTTCAGACAGTTTACTTTGCTTAGGTGTTACCACTGAGTCCCATGGTTGTAAAGAGCATCTTCTGACTGTTTTTAACACCTAAATCTGTACCTCCAGCCCCAACCCCATCTTCCCATTTGACATCTCCCTGGGACATCTAACAGACATCTCAAACTCTCCATGGCCAAAACTCCTGAGTTTGCCATGGATGCCCACTGCTCCCCTAGTGGTCCCCATCTCAGGAAATGACCCATCAATATTATTCCTCACATCTCAAATCCAGGCATTATCATTGTCTTCTCTCTTCCTTTCACCACACATACGGCATTCCCCAACCAGTCCTGTCAATCTACCTCCACAACATCCATTACCTCCTTCCAGCTCTCTTATTACTATTGTAGTCCAAACCACCATCACACCTCACCTGAACAACAGTAACAGCCTCCTACATAGACTCTTGCCCCTCCTCTATTCCATTCTTTACACAGCAAGATGAACATTTTCAAAAAGGCAAATCATACCATATTATCCTTCTGCTTAAAATCCTTCCTGGCCCCTATTATACCTGCAGTTAAATGTTTTACTCTGGCTTACACAGCCATATAAGTCTGACTTCTTCCCATCTGTTTTGTCTTTTAATGCGCACTCCATTGCTCACTCACCTTCTTACTGGTCCTCTCTGCCAGAAATGTTTTGCCCCTTAGTTTCTCCACATCTGGCACTTTCTTTTTTTTCAGTTTCAATCTAAATAGCATGTCTTCCTCACCACCCATTCTAAGAATGCGTTAGTCACTTCTTGTCATGTAACCCTAAACTTATTTATCTGCATAACATTAAGACTTCTCCTAATTCCAGAGTTTTCCTGTGTATATATTGGTTTTCCACCTGTCTCTCCCTGGAAGCCTCATCTGACATCTTTGCCATGCTGTCCTACCACCTAGAACAGTGCCAAACATAACTTCTTAGGCCCTCAGTACATTCTTTGAAATATGACACTAATAATCTTGGTGTCCATAATTCCCTCCAGGCCTGTCTCAAAGGTTATGGTACAGTGTTTAGTTTGAAAAAGAGGTAGACAAAACTGATAGGACACCTTTCTTCATACAACCCCTGCTTGAAACCACATTTTTTTTCATTTCACAGATGCACTGAATGGTACAATTGCCTTCATGGTCATAAGTATGCTCCAGCAGCCACATGGCCAGGCTCTGGCACCATGGAAGAGCATGCAAGCCACCCCTCTGCTAGAAAACAGACATTCCACTGTTTCTCAGGTAAGACTTGCTTATTGTGGCTGTGTAAGAGGCATCCAAATAACAAAAACCTATGTTTAATCCATTATATGACCATTCCCAAATTATCATTCTTTGCTCTTTCACAATCTGAAAGATTGTGAGGCAGGTATTTTACCATGCCTGCATAGAGGTAGTTTTTACTTTGTCTTACAGAATCTTTTCTGAGGCTTTCACTGATGCCAACACCACTAATAAACATAAGAATTGTCATGACTACACCATCTAAGAAAGTCCATGGCAAACTAAAATCTGTGGCAAATGTCCTACTACTGCAAAACTGTAGACTCCATGAAGCTTCTCTCAATCAAAATTGCAGGTCCATTTCCAGCCAGGTGCCTTGTGCCACCCTGACCATCTCTCACGCCTGTCTTGCTAGAAAGGCCTTCAAGAGAGTACCAAGAGGAGAAACTAAATATACAAAAACAGCATACCACTGATTCCACACATCACTACCCCCAAAATAGGAAAAAATGGGAGCAATAGAAAGAGGAGGAGGAGGAGAGCAGGGAAGGAAGGAAGGAAGGAAGGAAGGAAGGAAGGAAGGAAGGAAGGAAGGAAAAAAGGAAGAGAAGAGAAGAGAAATTTGCAACAGATAAGAATATCCTTAACACTAACCTACAGTTTCTATTATTTTCACTGTTGAAACAGACTGCAGACAAGTAAAAGGATAGCATACCCTTTCATGAAATGATCTACAGGCCTTTAGGAATGTCAAAGCCTAATGCTAGCCAGAGAAGTTGGCCAGGTATCTAAAACAGGAGAGGATCAAGTCTGGCCCAATCCTGGCTGGATCTTAGATTCCTGAAGGTCAAATAACATTCAGCACAAACTGACTGCCTGGATAAAGTGCACCTGAGCTACTCAGAACAAATGTCAGGGGAAAAAAAGTTGATAATGAGAAAAGAATGACACAAATTTCTCAATAATGTCTGAAGTCATTTCTTACTAGCAGATTCCAAAATGGAAGCAAACCATGAGTATAATAGACTGATCACCAATCAAAAGAGAATATATAAAATCTAAATTTTAAAAGATAGGCATGGAAGCACTAGTGGAAAAGCTAGCCCTGGTCCATCGCCAACATATTTAGAAAGAAGGCCAGCTCCATTTCGTGACGTAAATTGAACATTTTTCAGATCCAAAATTTGTAACTACAGACAAAGAAATAGAATGACACTAAGGGGAAAAAAGTTTGTTACACTTACTGATTCCAAACTTTCAAAGTAATGAAACCAAAACCAAAACCCAATATATCTCTGACAAGATTTTTCATAAATTATATACGTTAAAGGAAATATGATTCACCCATTATATTCATATATAAATGAAGCATTATTGGAGATTTTAAATAGTTAAACAATAGCTTTAAAGTTTGGAGGCCAGGCACAGTGGCTCATGCCTGTAATTCCAACACTTTGAAAGGCCAAGATGTGAGGATTGCTTGAGCCCACAAGTTTAAGACCAGCCAAAGCAACATAATGAGACCCCCATCTCTATAAAAAATTAGCCAAACATGGTGATGGACACCTGTAATCCAAGCTATTCAGGAGACTTAGGTGGGAGGATGCTTGAGCACAGGAGGTCAAGGCTACAATGAGCTGTGATCCTGCCACTGCACTCCACGCACTCCAGCCTGAGTGAGACCCAGTCTCAAACAATAACAACAACAACAATAATAAAAGTCTGCATGTTCCTTTCCCTTTATAGGAAGTCACATTTATAAAAACAGAAACTGATTACAAAAATAAAAGCTTGTGCTTTACTAGAAAGTATTGACCAGCTCTACACTTCACAAAATGTGTTATCTATAGCAATAGACATGTTATAATATGTATGTTTATAATTTATTTTTATTATTAACATAATATAATATAAAATATATTATAATAAGTATAGTTGGGATATGTATACTAGTCAAAGAACATATTAGGGTATTGCTTTCATAAAACAGATCTCTTTCTTTCTTATAAATAAAATTGGCCCAATTACCTCAAAAATGTACAAGCCAGAACTCAGGTGACTTATGTTTCAAATTGCTTCTAGATATAATTGTATGATTGAAATGCCATTGTCTGGTTGGGAACAGTTAAGTTAGAACATGAATCTATCAGCAAGGTCGACCCTTCTTTTGAAACTGCTTCAACAACCAGTCTCCATCTTTCAACTTAAGTTTCTTAATAAATCAAATTCAGTACTGGTCTGGGTCACTACAGTTCTCATAATACACAGGCAGTCTTGAGCTGATATCGTGCATCAGGGATTCGGCAGTATGGCTGGTCTGAACTACACAGTCCTACAAATTGGGCAGTTTCCCTGGCTTTTGGTACCTGCCCACCACTTCCTTCAAAGCATCTCTCCTACAACCTAAAACCACTATCTTGGTTCTAACTATTTACTTGTGTCGAATTGCCAAATACCATTCTACCAGGTTTTTAGTTGATGATCTCTGAAGGGATGTATCAGAGTCTATCTCAAAGAACACTAAACATGAAGAATGTTTTTTAAAAAATGCAGCAGTGGGGGTAGAGGTATGAAAAGTGCCCCTGGATCCACGGCTATATACTTCATCTCTGCTGAGAGACTTGCTATTACATTTGCATCTCAAAAGAGCTGGAGAATCCTACTATACTAGAAACCTGACTGCTTAAACAAATGTACTCCCAAACTTATGTGGCCACAGGCCATTGCTTTATTATATTATATATTTTTCCATTTATTAACATTTTAAAAAACATACAGAAGTTCTGACTTATCAGTCCTCTGAGTAGCATCTGCATTTATTAGAGGTTCCTGACTAATCTTTGATAATATTTCAGACACTATGGTTGGTAGTAGTAGAAATAGCTGCAGTCAGAGAACCAATCCTGATGCATCTCAAATAATTCATTCCCAACAGTGACATAGTCGGCTTGCTGTTAAAAATAACAGCTAATATTTATTAAGAGTTTACTGTGTAACATTCATTATTCCAAGTATTTTACATATCTTAAGACATGCAAACTACCCAACAATCCAGCAAGTCAGCACTATGTGTTATCCCTGTTAGATGAGGAAACTGAGCACAAAAAGGTTACATCACTTGCCATAGGTAACATGGTTAATATGTGGTGGAACAGGGATTCAGGTCCAAGCAATCATATCGAATAAAGATTTAAAATTAGATAAATTTATTTGATTAGATAATAATCTTTTGGAGAACAAGCAAGTAACACAAATACAAAGTGCTATGGTCCCAGTATATAGAGGCCATCCTCAGGATGGGTACTTGTTAATTTTTTTCTTTATTTGTGATAAAAGTAACTTATAACAAGGATAAAAAAGTAGGCCTAAACAGAGAGAACTCATGGAAATTAAGTCATAATAAGTTTAAGTAAGGTGCCAACTGAACATCAGAAGTTAAAAGCAGGAGAGGCTCCCCTCTGCAATATATTTGTATTATACTATATTATATTATATGTAAAAAATATATATATACACATATACATAGGGAGAAAGTGCATATGCACAAACTTTTTATCCAACAGTGAAGAAAGGAAGTAACTGGACAGACTTTGACTGTAGATTTGCTTGAAAGCAAATTCACACACTTCTGAACCTGTATAATAAAGATGAGTAAAAATAATATTTTATGCTCATTCACAAAGATTAGAAAGCAATTTCAATAAAAATACTGATGAAATAAGTCAAATTCTGGATTTCAAACTCATAAGGACTGTTCATTTTATTTTTATTGTTTTGATTTTTTATTATAATACATTATTGTATACAGTTACTGAAATATTAAGCTTTATTCTAATAATGACCTTTCACTTAAGTATTTTGGTTTTACAGAGAAGTGAGTTGTAAAATGATCTCTTGTTGAAAGGACTAGAATAAATTAATAAAATCCAAAGATATAAAAAGTTATAATTAAAAAATATAATAATTCGTGTAAGTAAAATAGAAGGGCATGTTTGGGTTTGAACCACCCCACACCAAGTGTAAACTGCTGAAAAGTGGTTTGTGGTAGTTTGGCTTTGAGTCTGAATAGAAAGCCTGACAAGTTCAGTTTTCTCATTTATAAAGTTAGAATTGATTCATGGCAATAATTAGATGGTACATGCTTGGTACATGCTTGGCACATGCTTGACATGTAGCACTTGACACTAGCTAATATTATTATTGTTGTTTTTGCCCATTATTAGGCCTTGTCCTTGACAATATCTCATCTTAATTCAAAAATTACCTTTGTAAAATACAATAGGTTGAAGAAGACCAGAAGAAGGATATTAACAACACTAGGAGGATCAAAGAGAGAAACAGTACACAGTGCCCAGCCTGGAAGTGTATGAGCAGTGGAGGAGAAACAGGTTTTGAAGCCTATGAAGTCAGAATCTGGGCTGTGGACAAATCTTCCAATCTTTACTTTAAAACTGTAGGTGAGGGAACTGGTTCTCATCAATGCTTAGTCAAAATGGAAATTTACTCTTGTCAGAAATATATTTGATAATTCAACATCATAATGAACAAATAACAAAATTTAAACACTCTGTATTGATTTTTTATGAGAAATGTATGAGACTGAATTCATCAGAATTCCTGTTTGTAAGGCACAAACCAACAGCAGCACTATAAACAAATGATGATGACTATATGCACATGTTTTATGCATCTCAATTATCAATAATAAAAACCAAAATCTGAAAAATGATAGAAGAAACACTGATTTAACTTTTTATTCTCTCTACAAAAATGATATTTCAAAATCATTGATAAGCAAAGAAGCAATTAAAGTATGAGTCAACAAATATAGAAAAAACTTAGAAATATGTTGGATAAAGAAAATGTGGCACATATACACCATGAAATACTATGCAGCCATAAAAAAGGATAGGTTCATGTCCTTTGCAGGGACATGGATGAAGCTGGAAACCATCATTCTCAGCAAACTAACAGAAGAACAGAAAACCAAACACCACATGTTCTCACTCATATGTGGGAGTTGAACAATGAGAACATATGGACACAGGGAGGGGAACATCACACACCAGGGCCTATTGGGGGTGAGGGACTATGGGAGCGATAGCATTAGGAGAAATACCTAATGTAGATGATGGGTTGATGGGTGCAGTAAACCATCATGGCACGTGTATAGCTATGCATCAAACCTGCAGGTTCTGCACGTGTATCCCAGAACTTAAAGTATTTAAAAAAAAAAGAAAGAAAGAAATATGTTGAAATATGTTGGACAGTTTCTTTAAAAAGATTACCTTTCTTCCGGATTTTTTGATGTTAATGATATCTGTCAGCTTTATCAAATTTGTAATTTTTACAATTTTTTTCTCAGACTAAAGAAATATTCACTATTGTACCTAATTTTATATATATAATATATATATTTTGCATATATATTATATATATAATATATATGTAAAATATATATACTATATTATGCATATATAATATATATAATATATGTAAAATATATACTATATATTATATATTATATATACATAAAATATATATTTTATGTATATATGTGAAATATATATTTTATGTATATAATATATACGTAAAATATATCGTTTATATATATATAATTAGGTAAATTGTAAATTAGGTAAATGTAAAAATTACAAATTTGATAAAGCTGACAGATATTATATATATAAATGTGTAAAATATATATAATATATAATATATAATATATGTAAAATACATATAATATATAATATATAATATATGTAAAATATATATAATATATATTATATATGATATATGTAAAATATATATAATATATATTATATATAATATACGTAAATATATATATAATATATTATATATATGTAAAATATATAATATATATTATATATTTTACATAATTATATATAATATATAATATATAATATATAATATATATAGTTCTATTCACTTCTCTAAAATGTAATCTGCAAAATTATACAAGTTTCTGGCTCCATAAAACCTAAATCCACCCATGATGATAGTATAACGTTCACCAGCAACATCTGTGAATGAGTTGTTTAAATATCTGCTATATCATACAAAGGATAAATACATTTTAAATGATTTCTAAAAGTACTTACATCTGCCAAAAATGCCACATAACTCACATAGGCACCCACTAATTCTTACCAGAGTTCATTTCCTCATGATCCCTACCTTTCCTCTAAGCCTAAGCTACCATTTGAGGAGAAACTGGCAAGCAAGCTTGTATACTATGCTGCACAGAATGGTAGGCTCCTCTTTTATTGTGGGTGCCTTATTTACATTTGTGTGTGCATCTTCATTTGTTCTGCTTTTAAACAGAGCACTCCCTATATAGTGCCCCAAGCCAACACAGGGAGGGACTACAAAAGGATTAAAAGACTAAAGAAAGTCTTTGAGAAACTTGTTAAAGTGAACATATTCAAAGTGGCATTTTATTGGAAGATCGTAGTCTTAAGTTTGTAGAAATCATCATGGAAGGAAGTCACCCAAAATTTAAGTAGAGATCTTTAAGGTGTAGGGATGTGAGCATTTTTTTCTTTTTCTATGATTAAAATATCTTTTAGTATTTCTAAATACTACATGAAATAAAGATGTGCTACACTTATAATAGAAACTAAAGTTAGTAAACAGAGTGAGCTTTGTTTAGTAACCTGAAATGTTCTACATTATAAGCGAATTTTATCAGGTTCAGGTTGCTTATTGCCCATAGACATAACCCACAAGAAACTGGCAGGACATAACAAAAATTAAAGATAAACCATTTTACATTTATGGGTTGAAAACCATTAAACACATAAATGACAGTAATAGCACTTTAATTGACTTGTAGTATAAGGGAATAAAATCTTAAGAGGTTTGGAATATTCAGTGGTCTAGTATTAGGCAGAAAGGAATGAGAACTACCTCAAATTAGATATTACATGATTCTTTGAACTAGTTACATTTTTAGATGTTTTACTTTAAATAGAAGTCGTTGTTTTACTTTAAATAAAATGTGGTTGTTCCTAGATATGTCATTAAAACTGGGAGACAACAAAAGATGGTTCTGTTACCAATAAACAAACATTTATTGAGGACTTGCAGTTTGTTAAAAACTTTGCCTGCTCTAACCCTAGCCCGTAGGTCCACCATTATTCCATTTTATCCTGAATTGTAAAAATGAAACAGCTAACCAGTGGCAGGTCTAAGGTAGAAAGATTCCACAGCATGGGTTGTTTACTACATGATACTGTCTTCTTAGAATTATGAAAGACTGATTCAAAACAAACTACCAAGTTTTATCCTTAAAATGTATAGAATATTTTATACCCTTCTTTCATACTCTCTTGTTTTGTTGTTGTTGTTGTTTATGAAATAAACTCATTATCTCTGTTGGACAATTATAAGAAAGGCAGGTTGCTGTGACTCATCTTTGCGGGGGATGAGGCAAAGTGAAAACAGTTTGGGAGATCAAATGACAGAGAGCCCCTGGCACTGATTTTCTGCTTCCGTTTCTTCAGCAGTAACTAGTCTATTCCAGAGTGACATGGTAGCAGGGTTTTAACTGAGTGCATCTAGAGCTGGTAATATTTGGAGATGGAAGTGATGGCCCAGGTGATAATGAAGAGAAATAAAACTGAGGAATTCCTGTTTTACTGTTAGGAAGGAAGACGGAACTCTAGGACCACATTTTAGATTATTACAGTATAGTACATGCATCACTGAACTAACAGGTTTCAAATAGTAAGTTCATAGCAGCCAATCATCCCAGACCCTTAAATTCTCCAAATTTTAGTCTCTGTCTGTCTCTAAAATATGGCCATTTGTGCAACTAAAGAATAAGCGATCACGATGTTAGTTAACAAAAAAGTCCATGTCATCATTGTTTAAAAATAGCAAGTAAAAAATGCTTAGAGTTAGACATAGGGAATTGACAGAAGAATAGGAACAGAAATTATGGTAAAAATAGGCATCTAAGAGGTCTGGTATTTAAGTTAAGTGGTTAAATAAATGCAGATGACAAGGTTTTAAGAATAGGGATGTTTTAAAACTTTCTTAGGGTCTGGTTTTATTTTTAGATAGTTGAATGAACGGTGAAATGGATAATTCAATGAATAACTGAATGAATGATGAAAATGATGAATTCAAAAAAAAAACACAATGACATAATTTTTCACACACCACTCCCAACCTGTCTATGATTCCCTGAAGCCCTCTCCATGGTCCTCAGGCTAAAAACTTCTAAGGTAAATAATAATCATGATTATAAATAGGCATATGTTGAATATCTCCAGATATCAGAAAGAGTTTCTACTGCTAAGTGCCACACCATTTTCAGTAAGAACAAGGCTGAATGTAATCAGGACCTAGAAAGAACATTTAAATACTCTTCTATTCACTGGTGACCACAGAAATGACCCGATTTTATCAAGCTCAGTTTAAACAACATTCCCCATAGCGCAGCAATGGACAAAAACTGGCAAAACACAGGAAATATTAATGAAAATGCTAACGAAAAAACAATTTTGTATGCAAAAAGTCCTTTTTACTTCTGAAAACATTTTATATACTGTAAACCATTAATTATACACAACAAATATTAGATAAAGATACCAGAAATGTTTGGGGCCATAATCAAGTTTATTTTGATTAAGTTCTGTGTTAAGTGAAAGATGAGGACTCTGTTTACGAAAGAAGCCCAAAGTTAGGGAGCAGACTGAAACCAGGGAGTGAAGCTTAGAGCAAATCAGTTAACTGCTTGCTCTGTGTAGAGATATTGGAAGATGGCTTTCCCAGCATAGATCAATACCTGGTTATCAAGAACACTTTGGATAAGAATTTAAAATTTATTTGCTAAATATTTCAATTCCGAGATGGCCATACAAATCCACATAATTAGAAAGAGAGAGTCTTTCTAATGCGAATTATCAAAAATATATATATAATAATATAATAATTATCAAAAATATATATAAATATATTTGATAAATGCAAATTATCAAAACCAATGTACTTAGCATAGACTCATGATTAAGAGCATGGGGTTTAGAGTTAGACAGACTCAAGTCTGAACAGTTTTTCTACCTCTGGGCTAGTTTTATTTAACTTCCCAAAGTTTCAGTTCCACCATCTATGAAAAAGGAATAATAACAAGATTGAGAAAATGTATAGGAAATCCAGTACTTTGTACATATAAAAATCTCAAAATGTAGCTATTATTACCAATAGTTAGCATTCTAATATCAACAAAAACACTATTATCTAAGGGTTACATAACCAGGGAAAGGTTTGAGTACAGGTCAAGTATCCCTTATCTGAAATGCTTCAAACCAGAAGTTTTCTAGATATTGGATTTTTTCGGATTTTGGAATACTTGCATATATGTAATGAGATATCTTGGGAACGGGACCCAAATCTGAACATAGAATTCATTTACATTTCATATATATCTTATACACATAGCCTGAAAGTAACCTTACACAATTTTTATTTTTTATTTTTTATTTTTTTTTATTTTATTATTATTATTATTATACTTTAGGTTTTATGGTACATGTGCGCAATGAGCAGGTAAGTTACATATGTATACATGTGCCATGCTGGCGCGCTGCACCCACTAACTCGTCATCTAGCATTAGGTATATCTCCCAATGCTATCCCTCCCCCCTCCCCCCACCCCACAACAGTCCCCAAAGTGTGATGTTCCCCTTCCTGTGTCCATGTGTTCTCATTGTTCAATTCCCACCTATGAGTGAGAATATGCTGTGTTTGGTTTTTTGTTCTTGCGATAGTTTACTGAGAATGATGATTTCCAATTTCATCCATGTCCCTACAAAGGACATGAACTCATCATTTTTTATGGCTGCATAGTATTCCATGGTGTATATGTGCCACATTTTCTTAATCCAGTCTATCATTGTTGGACATTTGGGTTGGTTCCAAGTCTTTGCTATTGTGAATAATGCCGCAATAAACATACATGAAACAAAGTTTTGACTGACTCATCACATAAGTTCAGGTGCGAAATTTTCCACCCATACTGTCATATCAGAGATCAAAATGTTTCAGATTTTGGAACATATTGGATTTTGAATTTTTAAATTAGGAATTTCCAGCCTGCACTACATATTTAGAAAGAGAACCAAGAAACAAAAAGTTAAATATTAAGAGTATCTTCTCCCCGCCCCCCACTTTTTTTACCGGTCATAAGCTGGTTTTCAACCAAAGATTTGTGCGTTCTAAATAAGCACAAAATTATTGTTCTGTTCATTGAAGCTGCTTAAGGTAGATTCTCCAGTTTCTCTTACTCTTTTGGAGAGTAATGAAGCTAAGAAAGGAACAATAATTATGTACCACATAGTATATGAACGTGTGTGTATTTTAACAGTTTGAAAGCAACTTCAAAAGCCACTAGCATTTCAAAAATTGAAAGAGGGAGGGAAGAATAAAAATAAAAGGGCTTTAGGAATGTCAAAGCTGTAGACATCCCACATGAAATAAGAACATTTAAAAAACTAGCTTGCAACAATAATTAAGCAGTATCCAAGTACAAAGGCCTTTTAAAAATTCCTTGAAAAAATTAATAAAATGCATAATTTATCTTTAAAAACATATTAATAAAAGTCATAAATATGCTAATAATTACTATCAAAAAAAACATGCCTAGAATTAAAAGAAAAACTAAAATAGGTGTCACTTAGATCCAAATTTGGGAATACTTGTAGCTACAATGTGTCAGAAAGAAGAAATGGCCACAGGAAATGCTAGATAAGCCCAAAAATATCCTTACTTATTTTATAAGAGCAAAGGAATATTCAAAAACTAAGGATACCACTATAAAATGGTGTCACCCATTTTCAAATTAAAAGATATAAAAATGTTCACAACATTTGACTAAGAATTTTCTTTTTGGGGATTCATCATAAGACTGAGTCAAAAGAATCATGAAGCCACAGGCATTCCTATAGATGGTTACCTCATTACTTATAATATCAATAAACCAGAAAGAAGCTAAATGTCCAATAATAAAGTAAAGGTTAAATACATTTGGGATAGTCAATTAAGTTTAACAAACATAAACTGAACATGTTCTACATGCCAGGCATATAGCTAGCTATAGGCATACAAAAACCACTAACATAACAGCTTTGCTCCCAATACAGGAGTCTCATTCTACCATATCAACTCGATGAACTATGAAAAACCCATTAAGAAGAATGTAAAACAAAACAGATACATCTTTAGGGTAAATATTAGTATATAAAAATATGAAATAGAAAATATGAAATATTATGATCTGAGTTATATAAAAAGTCAACATAGACTGGAAAGAAATAGAGTGGAATCATGAGAAGAATATTCGGTAGTTAATTACAGGGTGTTCACTAATCCATTATTACTGATCTTAATTTGACAGGCTATTTCTCATGCCATCTGTCATGTGTCAAACACCCTCCTTAAACATTTTTTTCTTTAGTGGACTGTAGATATTCTCTTTAGTCAATTCCATCTGTTAGTGGCAGCATGTGCTATATAGCTCCAGAAATGCTATTATACTCAGACAATGGATATAAGCAACTAATAGAGATTTTGAAATTGACAAACCTAACCTTTCTAAAGCAGAGGGCATCACAGTAAACAGAGTTTTAAATGTATTCTTATGGACCGATGGTAAATTTCTGAACTGATACTCCTAACACCTTTATTAAAACAAATCTAATCTCTCTGCTCACTCCTTCCATTCAACAATACAATGAAATGTTTTCATATTCTCTGATCTTTGGCCAACTTAATTATTTCATTTACTTGGTATAAGTGATGTTTGCTACATGCAATTCAGTTTTCACTCATAGTTTTATTAGTAGTACTAATATACATTTAACAAAATTGATGGACTTTCATGTTGTGCTTTAACTAGCAGCATATTGAATGATATTATCTGAGAAACAATCATTATTTCCTTTCTCTACTTCATCCTTTATCGTTCCTTTCATTACCAGTTCAGTCATTCAACACAAATTTATCAAGCATTTACTATAACCTGGTTACTCTTCTGAGCACTATGGATTAAGCTGTGAATAAGAAAACATCCCTGGCCTCACATAACTCACATTGCAGTTGAAGAGTTATGACTTTAAAAACAGAAATATAGTTCAGGTCATAATAATTGCTATAAAAAATAAAGCAAGTGAGCAGTTAAAGAGTGAGTAGGTGAGGGCTTGGTGTATTGCCTCTTTTGAGGAGGTGACATTTGAGCAGAAGCCTCAGTAGAGCAAAGGATTAATAAAGCCAGCAACCTCACAAGACTATCAACATCTATAACAACATAAGGAATATTAGAAATCTCTTGAAAAATGTAAACCAGAAAGACGATTTATATTTGCTTCCTTTTTGTGCTGTTAGTTCTAAAAAGTCTCATCATAGCCCTTGGCTGTTGAAACAATGCGCAGTCATGAAGACTCGCAGACTAAAAGTAGTTCAATCCCAAGCGCATCAAACAAACATGAGTGCATTTTACACAAGTGTACAGTCACACACCGCATAATGACGTTTCAGTCAACAATGGACTGCATATATGATGATGGTCCCGCAGGATTCCAATGGAGCTGAAAATTTCCTATCACCCTGTGACGTCTTAATGATCCTGATCCCATGCAGGCCGAGGCTAATGTGTATGTTCGTGTTTTAGTTTTTAATGAAATAGTTTAAACATTTTTTAAATTTTAAAAATAGAAAATATAGAATAGAATATAAAAAGAAAATATTTTTGTAGAGTTATACAACGTGTTTGGGTTATTATAAGAGTTTAAAAGTAAAAAAAAAATCATAAACGTTTATAAAGTAAAAAAGTGACAGTAAGCTCAAGTTATTATTGAAGAAAGAAAATTTTTAAAATAAATTTAGTGTAGCCTAAGTGTACGGTGTTTATGAAGTCTAGAGGAGTGTACAGTAATGTTTTAGGCCTTCACAGTAACACACCGCTCACTCACTCAGAGTCATACAGAGCAACTTCCAGTCCTGAAAGCTCTATTCATGATAGGTGATCTATATAGGTGTACCATTTTTATCTTTGATACAGTATTTTTATGCTATCTTTTCTATGTTTAGATACACAAAAACTTATCATTGTGTTATAATTGCCTACAGTATGCAGTACAGTAACATACTGTACAGGTTTGTAGCCTAGGATCAATAGACTTTAAGGCATAGCCTAGGTGTGTATTAGGCTATGCCAGCTGGGTTTGTGTAAGTACACTATATGATGTTCACACAATGTGAAATCACCTAACAACACATTTCTCAGAATATATCCTCCACATTAAGGGAGGCATGATTGTAATGGGTACGTAGCTCAGAAATGACCAACCTCTCAAAAAGCCAAACCACTTCATATTTTTGTCAGGTTATTTGTGCCTTGGCATTCGTGCAAAGCAGAAGCATACATTGTAATCACTTGAAAGAAAAGATTCTATCTAGACCAAAGAAAGTAAGACAAAAGCCACAATGAACAGCAAGGTTAATTATTCTAATGAAGCATCTTTCCACAGCTCCTCCAATTTCTAACCACATTACAAGAATACCCATTCTCCATCCCTCTCCCAACCACTGCCACTGCCCAAAAATAATGGTGGGATTTGGGTGACTTTTTTTTACTATTTTTCAGTGTTTTGAAATCTTTTTTGGATACTAAAACAGGCAAAAAAAAAAAAAAAAAGCATTTGGTAACATACTTTCAAATAAAGATTTCCTCTTCTACAACTTCACATCTACTTTTTTTATTTTTTAACTTGTCCAGTTACAGGTGGCTAGCAGCAAAGAGTTCTACCCTGCCATTAACCAAAGAGAAGCCTCACTGAAAAGGATCAAGAGCTCTGTGTTTCATCAATTTAACATCCTAGCATTAGCACCAGCCAAGCAGACACAGCCAGCCTGCCAAGACAAACACATGGGTCTTGGCTAAAGGGGCGCCCATTTCTGGAGACAGCCCTCCAGTCTAAACTTCTTAAGGAGTCCATATAAACGTGCTTTTATTGAAAGGTGCTACTCCATCTAAAAAGCACAGATTCAGTTCAAACACTACCACCTTTCACTGGTTATGTTGGCTTAAGGTGTGTGCAGCTCAATGACCGTGCAAAACCTGCGTCACAGCTACCTGCTGCTCACTTTTTAAATCCCCAAACCAAAACTTCTGGAGCCACACTGAACACTGGCTGTTTTATCAGAAAGAAAATAAGAGTGAAGAAGGATGCTGGGCCACAGAACCTTTTCCTGCCTCCACCCCAACCCCATCCAAATAGAGAGCTACACTAGGTGAATAAATGGTTACAGGTCTCCTCTGTTTCTCTAGCCTAGTGGATAGAATTTAAACTTAGTGTGGGAATGTCACTCCTTCATTCCTTTTCTGGAGTTTGTCAGTAAGCGAACATTGGTTAAAGGTTGAGCTTCTTGGAGATGTGGGGTGGGCGGGGCTAAATTGTGAAATCTCTTAAAAACTGAAAAGATTTTACAGAAAATTATAAATTTTTAACTACATTTAAAAGAAAATCCACTAGCAAACATTTATTGAACATTTACTCTGTGTTGAATTCTGGGGGACTATGAAAGAGAACATGACACTCACCATCCTAGAGAAACTATAAATCTAATTCAGTCAAATACTAATGGCAACAACTAAGAATAAAAATTACATCCTGAAAGTTTGCAAGATTTGGATTCCTAAGAATGTGCAAGAAGTGTCTCTACAAAGTAAGGGACCAGAATTCTATGAGATAGTTTGGAAAAGTAGTCTCACAACTTAGTGTTCAAACTGCATAACCTTCATCTTAGAAGTTTCAGGCGTTTGTGTGTCACCAAATGAGTATTCAAGCATTCACAATCACAAGGAGCCACCCTCACAGGAGCGGCAGTAGTCTTTTATTATTATTATTATTATTATACTTTAAGTTTTAGGGTACATGTGCACAATGTGCAGGTTAGTTACATATGTATACATGTGCCATGCTGGTGTGCTGCACCCATTAACTCGTCATTTAGCATTAGGTATATCTCCCAATGCTATCCCTCACCCCTACCCCCACCCCACAACAGTCCCCAGAGTGTGATGTTCCCCTTCCTGTGTCCATGTGTTCTCATTGTTCAATTCCCACCTATGAGTGAGAACGTGTGGTGTTTGGTTTTTTGTCCTTGCGATAGTTTACTGAGAATGATGATTTCCAATTTCATCCATGTCCCTACAAAGGACATGAACTCATCATTTTTTATGGCTACATAGTATTCCATGGTGTATATGTGCCACATTTTTTTAATCCAGTCTATCATTGTTGGACATTTGGGTTGGTTCCAAGTCTTTGCTATTGTGAATAGTGCCACAATAAACATATGTGTGCATGTGTCTTTATAGCAGCATGATTTATAGTCCTTTGGGTATATACTCAGTAATGGGATGGCTGGGTCAAATGGTATTTCTAGTTCTAGATCCCTGAGGAATGGCCACACTGACTTCCACAATGGTTGAACTAGTTTACAGTCCCACCAACAGTGTAAAAGTGTTCCTATTTCTCCACATCCTCTCCAGCACCTGTTGTTTCCTGGCTTTTTAATGATTGCCATTCTAACTGGTGTGAGATGGTATCTAAGAGCGGCAGTAGTCTTTCATTCATTCATCCTCTGAGCATTGGGCTTCTAAAATGTGCCAAGCACTCCATCCAGGTGTTGGAAATGTAATGGTAACAAGACAGAAATCTAAGCCCATGCCCTCATGAAGTTGATAATCCAGTTCAGGAGAGAGAATATTAATAAGTAAATAAATAAACACCATTGTTTAGTTTGTGACAACTATGATGCTAAAAATTAGCCTGGGTCCTGGGAAGATCTGAGATGGAGGGGCAGGTATCAGAGGAACCATTTTAAGAAAGGGTAGTCCAGATTGGCTCAAGAAGGAATACCTGAGCAAAAATCTGAAGGATCAAAAGGAGCCAACTATGTAGGAGGAGTGACTGGCAAAGGAAGTAGCAAGAGGAATAAATGAGCTTAGCATGTTCCAGGAACAAAAACGCCAATGTGGCTTGAACATAGTCAACCAGGGTGGAATGGCAAAGCTAGAGGTCAGTCTTTACCAAGGCTTGGATCATGTAAGGCCTTGCAGATGATGGTACAAAGTTTGGCTTTTATTCTGACAGTGATAGGAGGCAGCTAGGGTGGGAGGGTTAAAAGTGGGGGTGATATGATCTGATTTACTTGTTTTAATGTCCACTCTGACTGTACTCATTCATTCAAACATTTGTTCAGCATTAACTATGTCCTACACACTGGGGATCCAGGATTGAGCTAAAAAGGGCAAAATCTCTACCTTCATGAAGTTTGGGTGCAGAACAGGGGTTTTAGGGGCAATAAACACAAAGCACACACTTAAGCTTAATGTTTCAAGTTGATATGGTTTGCCTGTATCCCCACCCAAATCTCACCTTGAATTGCAATAATCCCCATGTGTCAAGGGTGGGGCCATGTGGAGATAACTGAATTATGGGGGCAGGTTTCCCCCATACTGTTCTCAGGGTAGTGAATAAGTCTTATGAGATCTAATGGTTTTATAAATTGGAGTTTTTCTGCACAAGTTCTCTTGTCTGCCACCATGTAAGATGTGACTTTGCTCCTCATTCAGCTTCTGCCATGATTGTGAGGCCTGCCCAGACATGTGGAACTGTGAGTCAATTAAACCTCTTTCCTTTATAAATTACCCAGTCTTGGGCATATCTTTATTAGCAGCATGAGAACTGACTAATACACAAGTGATAATGTCCTATCAATAAAAAGAGAATAAAAAGGTAGAATGTGATAATGCAAGATGCCATTTCAGAAAGGTTGGTTGGGTCCTTCTGACACCGTGATGAATATCTGGAGAGAAAGCATCTCAGGAAGGTGAGCAGTCAGTGCAAAGTTCCAGAGAGAAAGCACTGTTCAGCTTGTGGCTGGTACTATAGTCCACAGGAGGATGTAGAAGAAGAGGTTAGAGGGATAGCCTGTGTGAGAGCCATGTGCAACCTTGTAGTCCATGGTAATGAGTTTGGATTGTATTCTTGAATGGCAAGGAAGACCACTGGATAGTTCTGAGCAGAAAATGACAATCTAACTGCTGTTTGGAGAAAAGACACTACGGCAACAAGACTAGATGTGAAAAACACCGTTACAGCACAAGAGATGTGAGTAGCTTGGACTGGAGTGAATGGTCAGAATCTATACATATTCTGAAGACAGAGCAAACAGAATTTGCTAATGGACAGAATATGGGGGTGGGAAAGAATGAGAGCCTTCAAGCTTGATTCTAATGGTTTTGTCTTGGATGTAATGCTATTTCTAGTTTCCCTGCCTCCCTCTGGCTGCATCTTCTCTATATCCCTGGTAGGCTCCATGTAATCTAATGTTATTTGCCCAAGTTCTACCCTTGACCATCTTCTCTTCTCTTGTTCTCTTCTATTTTGATCATTTCCATGTCTACTCATTGCTTCAACTATACTATATGAGATGATACCCAGAGTAATAGAATGGAAAAGGCTGTAATTTAGGGTCAGATAGAATTAGGCTCAATTCCAAGTTCTATCACTTCCAGCTATGCGGTCTTAGTTAAGACAATGACCTCTCTAAATCTGCCTCCTCATTGGTCAATTAGAGATGATAATACCTCAAGGGGATACTGAGATAATTAAATATGTCACATTTAAAACCTCACTGTATCTCTGGCACATTGGAAGTAATCAAACATTATTTCAAAGTTGTATTTTATTTTGTTTTAATCTCTATCTCTAGCTAAAAATCACTGCAAAAAATCTTTCCCCTCTCCTCCATTTTCCATAGTCAGCCAAACCTGAAGCCTAAAAGTCACCTTTGAGTTGCCTTTGGCTCCTCTAGCTTTTTCTGGCTTTATTTCTAACTGCCAAGTCTGCAGATTCAAAATTATGTCTATTGATTTCATTCCTTCTGTTAATCCTATACTTAGGTAGCCCCAAAATCTGTTGACCACTGTCTCGAGGCTTACTCTACAGCCTTGTCTCAGGCACACCTCTTCCCACAGTATCTACTGCAGTATCTTCCAACTTCTCTAAGTCTTATTTCAGTGATCCTCCTAAAATGCAAGAGCACTCCTAAGTGAAAACCTGCAAATGGCTCCTTATAATCTAAATAAGATCCCAGCTTGTTAATATATATTCAAGAGACATGATGTTGATCCCATCTTATATCTCCAGCTTCCCCTCCTACATTATTTCATCTTTATTCCATACTCTTACAACTTAAAAGTCTACTGTCCTATTCCACCCTGATTTGTCCCATGTTATTTCTTCTGCCTAAAATATGCTCCTTCCTCCCAGCACCCCAAACTCTCTACTGCTTATTCTTTAAGTCCAAGTCTTACCTCCTCTGAAGGATCTTCCCTGAATACATCCCAGACTAAGTTACCATCCTTTTAAGTGAGGCCAGAGTAGCAAGTTTGCATCACTTTACTACTGCCCTCATCATACCACACTGTAATCATTTGCTAACTTGTATAGCACTTCCCATAGATGGCCATCCTTGAAGACAGAACTACTCATGACTCATCTTTGTATCCTTAGTGCCTACCATCCTACAGCAATGCTGTAATCCAATAACACAGAGCAGTCAACTAATGTTCAAAGAGGTTAAGCTATATTATATCATATATGCCTGTATGCATCAGAGCAAAGAAGGTTATAAACTCTGGACCATTTTGTTCCAGCAGCCACACTTTCTCAAAATTAGAATCATATGATTTCACTAATCCTTCCAAGGTTTTCAGTCTGAAAAAAAAATTTCTTTAAGTAGAGCTCAAGAACATTCTTCATTGTACATCTAAAAATAGTGAAATGAAAAACTATTTTAGATTCCTTCATTTACAAACTCTAACTTAACAAAAACAAAAAACATTACATGTAATATATAGTGTAAGAATCTAATTGGCAAAACTTCACAATTGCCATGGATATGATGCCAATGGAATTTCAAACTTTTCACAGTCATCATGATCCAAAGTTTACAGGAGTCTTAAGAAAAATAAATCAGGACAATATCCCAAATTTATTTTCAAATACAAATACTCTAATAGCAAATATTATGCAAACATTATGCAATTATTTCACAGTTCACAGTTTTTGTTCTTTTTAAAAAATGCATTTCACAATTTTACTAAAAATTACCCACATGGTAATCACATAAATAAGGAACTTGATATATCAGTTATATTAAAAGACTCCCCATACCTAGTCATATTTAAATGACAACTCTGGAATAATAAATAATGATTAACAAAAGCATTAACCAAATACAAAAAGCTATCTTAACATTTTCCTTTAAAACTTAAGTAATGTCTTAGGTAAATCCATCTGTTATTTCGAACAACATTTCATCAAACACATCACAACAAAGTTAAATTAATAATGTCAAAACTGGCGTGTATTATTAAAAAAAAAACAAGAAAACTTAGAATAGAATGTAAGTTTTGACTTGGTTCACAGCTTATCTTGCCAGTGCATATCACGTGGTCCCTCTCTTCAACCACCAGTCACGCATCTAAGTTTAACTAAATGTTATTTATTTTTCATATTTTGCGGAAAAAGCAGTCTCTGGTTTCCAATAAAAAGATAGCACAGCATCTTTCTTACCAAGAATAATTACTAGATGGTTGTTCATAACTTTTCATATGCAAGTTCCTATAGTACATACATATGATTATAAATCATACTACAATCATATTAAACTCTACTCATCAATCAACAAATTAGCACTCTTGTGCCCTCTAGTGGATGAATGAATACAAAATTGTGTTTATTTTCCTCAGAAAGGTAAAAACTGAACCTGACTATACACATGTATATTCAGAAATATGTTTAGAAGACAGATATAGTAACAGTTAACCAGTTAACAATGTAGCCCAAGAGACTGGTGAATACAGATATGAAGACACTATATTACAATAAAATGGTAGTATTCCATGGGTTGGAGTTCAACCTATAGAATTCAAATGGTTTGAATTCATACTCCAACCCATAGAAGTGATGTTGTTTCAGGCTCATTGTTTAATATCAGAAGCTCCATTTCTTCCTCTCTAAAATGAGGTGGATAATAGTGACTTTATAGGTTGTTGTGAGAATTAAAGGGGTTAACATGTGAGTACGATGAACAGTACCTGGCACCCATTAGACGACTAATAAAATCAGTGTCCTTTCCCCTTATTGCTATCTAATCCCTCACCTCTCCGTGATCAGCATTGCACAGGTCTTTCAGGCCTGCTCCTTCCAAGCACAGATGACTCTTGAACACCACAGGTGTGAACTGTGTGCATCCGTTTATACATGGATCTTCTGCCTTTGCCAACCCTGTGACAGCAAGACCAACTCCTCCTCCTCCGCCTCCTCTCCCTTAGCCTATTCACTGTGAGGACAACAGGCATGAAAAGCTTGATGATGATCCACTTCCACTTAATGAATAATAAATACATTTTTCCTTCCTTATGATTTTCTTAATAACACATTTTTTCTCTGGCTTACGTTATTGTAAGAATACAGTATATAATACATACAACATACGAAATAAGTGTTAATTGACTGTTTATGTTATCAGTGAGGCTTCCAGGCAACAGTAAGCTATTAGTGGTTAAGCTTTAAGGGAGTCAAAAGTTACATACAGATATTTCACTGCATGGGGGTTGGTTGCCCAACCTCCGCATTGATCAAGGACCAATTGTATTGTCTCAATGTGCCATATTTTTTTTTAAATACAAGACTTCAGAGAAGACTTCAAGTTTGTGTACAAGATGAGAAAAACTAGAATGCTCAATACTGTTTTAGTCTAGGTTGATACTGGCTGTTCTGTGGGTTTCATTCTGAATCAGGATTCCAGCCCTTTCAGCAACTCTTCTTACTTGGTTATGGGCAAAATGGCATAGCTACACTGACATGATTCCTCTGTATCTCAGGCAGATATTCTAATCACCACCTACCTCTCTGGAATACCGTGAGGATTACCCAAGTTATTTTCTGAAATTCTTTTAAGTTTCTATATATATATATATATATACACACACATTTCATATATATAATATATACATCTCATATATAATATATATACACTCATATACATATTATGAGTGTATGTATATACACACATATAATACACACACATTTTTAAAATTATATCCATCTTCCTGTATATGCACGACTTATAGTAGTAGTTCTCGAAATTTAACCTGTGAATCCCTGAAGACACCTAAGACCCATTCTCTTAAAGGGGCTCTGCAAGGTCAAAACTATTTTCACCCTAATATGAAGATGTTTTCACCTTTTTCACTGTGTTGATATTTGCATTGGTGGCAAAAAGGCAATGGTGAGTTAAACTGCTGGGCTTCCACGTGAATCAAGGCAGTGGCACTCAACTGTACTAGGAGTCATCATATTCTTCACTGTCCTACACACTTATGGTAATGACAATAATTTTTAAAAGCCAGTTGCAATAAAAAATGTCCTGTTAAAGCAGTAACAATTATTAATTTTATTAAGTCTTAAGCCTTAAGTACAAAATGTTTAATATCCTATGTGCTATAAATAGGAAGTGCACAACCATATAGCACTTCTATCGCATACCAAACTACAAAGGATATCTCAAGAAAGATCACTTGCACAAATGTTTGAGGTGTGAGGTGAATGAGCCATTTTTTCATGGAACACCATTTTTACTTAAAATAATGACTAAGAGATAAAGCACAGTTATTCAAACTTGGATATTTGGCAAACATCTTCTTGAAAAATAATGTGAGCCTGCCTCTTCAAGGAAAACAACTAACAGGATATGTTGCTAATGATAAAATTCAAGCTTTCAAGGAAAAATTAGAAACTTGGAGTACTTGTTATCTGCCACCGTTAGCTTAACAGACTCTCAACATTTAAAGATTTTTTCTGATTTAATCTGTAGTTATAGTAACAAATGTCAATAATGTAATAACTTCTAACTCCATGACACAATATTTTCCAAATGACCAATACATAAAATTACAAAAAGTGCAATATAGATTTTAATATAACAGAGTACAAAAATATTTGATATGCTTTTGGATTCCACATTGCATCTGTATTTAGAGTGCTAGCATTTGTTGAGTTCTAGTATAGAATCAAAGAATGTTCTCATTATATAAAAAGCATTTTAAAATATTCGCTTCATTTCCAACTGCATATGTTGGTAAGACCAGATTTTCTTCATATACTTCAACCAAAACAACATTAAAAAATGCACAAGCAGATATGAAAACGTAACCATCTTCTATCAAGCCAGGCAAGAAAAAGGTTGGTGAAAATTAAAAACAATGCCATCTTCCTCTTGAATTTTTTTGTTTTTGAAAATATAGCTACTTTTAGACAAACTTATTTATGTTAATATATGCCAAGTTTATTATAACTACTGTAAAAATTAAGGAATCAATATTTAATTTTGTTCACCTCTAATTTTCATTACGGTAAATGTAGACAGATATAACCTATATAAACAAAATCTCTTTGAGGTCTTAAATAGTTTTTCAGACTATAAGGGCCCTAAAGTCAAAAAGTGTCAGAACTACTACCTGAAAGAAACCAAGATCCTCCACTGAAGAAAGCTATCAGTAGAGATCACTTCTCCCTCAGTTGGAAGCAGGAATGTCAGGAACTATGGGATATAAAGCAGATACTTAGAATTCCTGAGATAAATACAAGGAAGATCTAGAAATAAGAACTGAGTTTAACATCTGGAAATCCTGGTCCAGGAAAAATGAGACAGGGCTTGACAATATAAATGACAAATAGAAGGAGCAATAACGTTTTCATAAATATTCTGAAATTCATACATTCTCAATTCCACTACATCGCTTATATTTGCTAAGGCCAAAATTCCATGCCCCTTAGAAGAAAAGAAACTTATAAAAACCAAACTACATACTGATCATTTTTCTTCTGAAAATAAGATATTAACCTCTGTTACTACAGAGTATATGCCAAATACAGAAATATCCCTGGTAAAATATCTTTTAACAACATGCAAAGCAATTCACTGTAGGTTTATACAGTATATTAAAGACACATAAACAGTGCTTCTGAACATAAAAATAACTCAACATTCTCAAGCTTCCATGAAAATCAGTTTGTTTTCTTACTTTTTTTTAGCAAAATGGGCTAATTAACCTACTAGTCCATGTTATGAATTGCTTTTAAGAATCTGACAATGTCATCTTGTCCCTTCCCCAATATATATATTTAATAAGGAGACATTAAAATTAGATTCTGTTCAAGAGAAATATTGCTTCTTTCACCTTGCAGTTCTGCAGAACCCCCAATATATAATAGAAAAATCAGAGTTGTGCTAATGAGTACTCTTAGGGGAATAATTACTGAAAATGCCACATATAACATAGTCAAAATGAAGGGTAAAATACATTCTTTATTCATGGATAGCTTATGTTGACAACTGTAGAATGGCTTAAGCACTGCACGAACTTTGGCTAGCGTTTGTTTCATGTTAAGACACAAGTCAATCTGAGGTGCCTCAAACGTAACTGTAATATTTGATGATCATGAGTATGAGTGAAAGAGAAATTCATCTAAAAATGGGCATAAAATACAGCAAAACAAAATCTTTAGTTTTGCAACCAAAGTAACTTGGAACTCCATTATGAAATTTCTTAAAAGAATTAAAAATAAAAAATTAATATTAACAAAACTAATGATAATTTAATAATGTATAGCTTTGCTATTCAACATGTGTACCTGAAGTAGCAGATCCCACAGACCTTGTTAAAAATGTTGATTATCATAATCAGTATATCAGAAGTCGACATACTTCTACTACACCTAGGGACTCTACTCACTAAGTACAACTGTCTACTCTGGACCTTATATACACAACAAACACGAGATGACTCTAAAGGTGGAGAGAAGAAGGCAGACTAGCTAAAGACCTCAAGATCCATGATGACATGGTGGGTTTTCTTTTTGCTTCTTTTATCCCAGATTTGCAGTGGAAAAAAAAAGTTAGCAATTCAGAAGTGTAGACAAAAACAGCCAAGGAAACAAAAACAAACAAAATAACAACAGCAACAATAACAAAGCCCTAAGAAAAACATGCTCTCTCTAGCCAATGGTCTAGGAAATGGCCAGCCTATGATAATAAAAACATTTAGACACTAACAGTTTTACACAAGCCAAACACCACAGAAAAAAAAAAAAAACCCATGGTCCTACTACATTTACACCAGCACAGGCCAAGTGGGGAGCTTAGGCCTCCATCTTGTCAAGATTGTGATGAGTCATCCCAACACCCTAGGTGGTGTGTGAGAGAAAGCCAAGTGGGGAGCTGGGACTTTCTTTCCCACCAGCTGGTAACCAGCACTTCCCTAGTACACTGTGTACTATCAGTGGGACCATATGAAAAACCAAGACTCCCAACTCCTACCCATCAGTAATGAGGCACTCTTTCCCCTCCCCACTGGGGTGGTTTCAAAGGAGGCAGAGTGGAGAGTTAGAACTTTCACCATTGCCTGGCAATAAGGTTATCTTTTATTGGAGGCCATCCTCAACATGATGTCAGTGAAGACCATGTGGAGAGCCAAAACTCCCACTCCTACCCAGCAGTAATGAGACACTCCTTCAGGAGTAAATAGAAGCCAAATGAGGAACACAAACTTCTATCTACACCTGGCAGTAACAAGGGAGCTCCTTCCCCACATATCTGCTAAAATGGTGTCAGAAAAGGCCAGTTAAAACAGAAGGTTTAAATAAAATCCAGAGTCTCATAACATATGAAAAAGTCCAGATATCAGTCAAAAATCACTCATCATATCAAGAACCTGGAAGATCTCAAACTAAATGAAAAAAGACAATTAATAGATGCCAACACTAAGATGACAGATGTTAAAATCATCTGACACAGATTTTAAAGCAACAATGATAAAAAATGTTTCAGTCATCAGTTACAAACATACTTGAAATAAATGAAAAGGGAGAAACAACAAAGAAATAGAAAATATAAGGAAAATTCAAATAAAGTATTACCACAGAAAAATATGGTAACCCAGACACAAAGCTCATTTGGAAAGGCTCAACAGCAGAATAAATGGACAGCGAAAAGAATCAGCAAACTGGAAAGCAGAATAGATGTTGTCTAATCTGAACAAAAGAAAGAAAATAGACTACATAAAATAAACAGAGCCTCAGAAACCTGGAGACAATATACTTAAAAAAAAAATCTGACACTAATGTTCAGGTAAAGTTTCCATACTTTATTCAAACTGGTAAAATGACAACATCAGTAGTTACGTACATATAATACGATATGTAGAGTAACCACCACAAAGTACACAAGGATATACCTCACAAATGCTATTAATAAATCAAAACAGAATTCTAAAAATGTTTGTATAATCTTTAAAGGCAGGAAAAATAAAACAAAGAATTAAAAAATAGAGGAGGAGAAAAAAACAGAAAACAAAAATAAAGTACCAAACTTAAGCCCTAACATATTAATAATTACATTAAATGTAAATAATGTAAATATAACACTAAAAGACAGAGATTGACAGATGAAATTTAAAAGCATAACAAAATTATATGCTGTCTACAAGAAACTCTCTTCAACGAAATAGGGAAGTTGAAGGTAAAAGAATGCAATATATACATAATGCACATATCATTCAAAGAAAATCATAAGTGGCTATACTAATGTTAGATAATGTAGACTTTGGAGCAAAAACATATATATATTAACAGAAAGAGATATTATATAATTATAAAATAGTCAGTACAGGAAGAAGACACAGCAATCTTAAATACATATGCACCAGATAACAGAGATGCAAAATATATGATACAAAAACTGATAAAATTGAAAGAAGAAACAAACAAATCCACAATTATAGTTGGAGTCTTTAACATGCCTTTTCAAGAACTAAACAGCTAGACAAAAAATTAGCAAGAATACAGATGAACTCAACACCATCAATCTACAAGATCCAATCAATATTTATAAAATATTCTACGGAAGAATAGGAAACTATATACAGTTTCAAGAGCCCACAGAACATATACCAAGACAGAATATATCCTCATCTATGAAAAAAAAAACAAATTTAAAATAACTGAAATCAGTCTAAGTATGTTCTCTGACTATAACAGAATCAATCTAAAAATAATAGGAATGTCCCCACTTAGAAAGTAAACAATACATTTTAAATAATCCATGTGTCAAAGAGGAAGTCTCATAGGACGTCAAAATACATTCAAATGAATAAAAATACAACATATCAACATTTGTGGGACACAGTTAAAGCAGTACAAAAAGAATAATTTACAGCATGCAATACATACATTTGAAAAAAGAAAAATCTCGAATCAATAAGCTAAGCCCCTACCTGAAGAAACTATGAAAACTAGAGCAAAGTAAACCCGAACTAAGTAGAAAGAAGTAAATAAGTAAATAATAAAGAGCTAAAATCAATAAATCAAAAAAGAAAAAATCAATAGAGAAAACCAATAAAACAAAGAGCTAGGTCTTTGAAAAGATCAATAAAACTGAAAAAAGATCTAGCAAGACTGACAAAGAATAAAGGAGGCATGAGTTGTCAATATCAGAAATGAAATAGGAGATTCATTCAAGATCCTAAAGATAACAAAAGAATAATGACAGAATGCAATGAAAAACTCCATCAATATAAATTTAACAACTTAGACAAAATAAACTACTTCCCCAAAAAACATAAACTACCACAACTCATCTAACATGAAATAGGTAATTTGAATATCCTTGTAACCAATAAGGGAATTAAATGTATAACTTAAAAAATCCCAAAAAAGGAATGTCCAGGCCCAGATGGGTTCAATGGAGAATTCTACCAAATGGTTAAAGACGAATTAACATCAACTCTATACAATTTCTTCCAGAAAACAGAAGAAGAAGAAAAACTTATCAATTAATTTATGAAGCTAAAATTACACTAATCCCCAAACTAGACAAAGACAAAAGGAAGGGAGGGAAGGAATAAGGGAGGGTGATGAAAGAGAGAGAAAGAAAATTACACATCAACATTCATCATAAATATTGATGCAAAAAATCATTAACAAAATATTGCAAACAAAATTCAAAAACATAACAATAATATAATGATATAAAAAGAATCATACAACATGGCCTAATGGGGTTTATTTCAGGGAAGCAAGGCTAGTTCAATTTTCAAGAATCAATCAACGTAAACTAACACATTAACAGGATTTATTTAAAATCACATATCAAATGATGCAGAAAATACATATCAAATGATGCAGAAAAAATCATTTGACAGAATTCAATACTCATTTGTAATAAAAAATGCTCAGAAAAATAGGAGCAGAAGGGAACTTCCTCAACTTGACAAAAAGCATCTTCAAAAAACCTGTAGATAACATTATATTTAAGTGGTAAAAGACTCAAGACTTTCACCCTGAAATTGGGAGCAAAGCAGAGATATCTACTCTCAGCACTTTTACTCAATATAGAGAAACAAGAGGAAATAAAAGGCATGCATACCTCAAAAAAATGAAACTATCCCTATTTCCAGATGATATGATAGTCTACGTAGAAAATCTGAAGGAATTCATTAAAAAGCTCATAGAAACAATAAGTGAATTTAGCAAGGTAGCATAGTACAAAATAAACCTGCAAAAATAAATTGTATTTTAATATCAATAATGAATATATGGGAAGAATTTAAAATGCAGTACTATTTACAACCATGAAAACATACTTAAATATAGGTGAAACTCTAACAAAAACATGTATGAAACCTGTATGCTGAAACTCACACAATATTGTATTGAAATACAATATTGAAACACAATATTGTATTGAAAGAAATCAAAGACCTAAATAAAGGGAAAGACATACTGTCATTAAATTGAAACACTCAAGATAGTAAAGATTTCAGTTTTTCCCAAACTTGTGTACAAGTTTGATGAAATTCCTATCAAAACTCAAGCAATATTTTTCATAGATATAGACAAGATTATTTTCAAATTTATACAGAAAGGTAAAAGAACTAGAAGAGTTAAGACAATTTTGAAAAATAATAAGGCAGGAATAATCAGTACACCTAATTTCAAGACTTTTACAGCTACAGGAATCCAGATTGTGTCGTATTGGTGAAGGGATAAACACATAGCCCAATGGAACAAAGTAAAGAATTCAGAAACATATCCACACCAATATGCCCAACTTACTTCTGACAAAGTTGCAAAGACAATTCAATAAAAGAAGGAGAGCTTTTCAGCAAATGGTGCTAGAGCAACTGACTATCCATAGACAAAAGAGTAACCTTGGACCTAAATTTTATATCTTAAGCAAAAATCAAATCAAAATTGACCACAGATTTAAATGTAAGTCATAAAATCATAAGACTTTTAGAAAAAAACATAGGAGAAAAATCTTCAGGATCTAGAGCTAGGCAAAGAGTTCTTATGACATGAACCATAAAAACTGATTAACTGGACTCCATCAAAATTAAAAATTTTCTCTGCGAAAGGCCACATTAAGAAGATGAAAAGACAAGTCAAAAAGTGGTAGAAAATATTTGCAAATGACATATCTGACAAACGAAAATTTTCTAGAATAGATTAGCTAAAAATGTAAATTTAAAAAATTCAATTAGAAAATGAAAAAGCCATGAACAGACATTTCACATATCTAGAGAATATATAAATGGAAAATAAGCACATGAAAAGATAATTAACCGTTATGAAAATCCAAATTAAAAGAACAGTGAGCTATGACTACACACTATCAGAAAGGCAAAAAAATAGTGACATCACCAAATGCTGGTAAGAATGTGAAGAAACTGGAACATTCATACATTGCTGGTGGGAATGTAAAATGTTACAACCACTCTGCACTAACAGTTTGTCAACTTTTTAAAAAACTAATCACTCAATTATCATACAATCCAGAAATTTCACTCTAGGGCATTTTTACCAGAAAAACTAAGGGTTATGTTCATTTAAAAAAAACCTGTACGCAAAGTTTATAGCACCTTTGGTCAAAACAGCCAAAAATTGGAAACAACCTGATGTCCTTCAATGGATAAATTATTAAATAAAGTATGATACATCCATGCCTTGGAATAGTACACATCAATAAAAAAAATGAACAAACTATTGATGCATACAACAACCTGAGTGAATCTCCAGAAAATTATGCAGAGCAAAAAAAAAAGTCAAGTCCTAAAAGGTTACATACTATATGATACCATTTACATACTGTTCTGGAAATGAGAAAAACGGAAATGAAGAACAGATTCACAGTTTTCAGAGCTTAAGGAAGAAGTGGGGTGGGAGAAAAGTGGTCACGGCTATAAAAGGGCAATATGAGAAAGCCTTTTAGTCATGTAACACATCTGTATATTAACTGTATCAATGTCAATATTCTGTTGGTAATATCATTCTGTAGTTGAGGATGTTATTGAGGGAAACAGAAAAGAGTACACTGAATCTCTCTATCATTTCTTATAACTGCAACAGAATCTATAACTATCTCAGAAAGGTTTAATTTAAAAAAATGTAGATCATGTTTTAGTAAGTAAAGCCTGAGATTCTGTATTTCTAACAAGTCTTCAGATAATACAGATTCCACTGCTCTGGGGACCATGATTTAAGTAATAAGTCATTGGAAAACTGGTCACTGTAACTCATCATACTAACAGGCTAAAAATAAAAAACCCCATGACCATCTCAATAGATGCTAGAAAGGCATTTAACAAAATTTAACATCCATAAAAGAGAATAACTATCAGCAAACTAAAATTAGAAGGCCAGTTCCCCAACCTGAAAGTGTACTAATGAAAAACTTACAGCTAACATCATATCAACCACTATTCACTGAATGCAATTTTCCTAAGATTAGGATTAAGACAGAGATTTCCACCCTCACCTTTTTTTTCAACATTCCATTTCTAGAGATCCTAACCAATGTAATGAGGCAAGAAAAAAAAGGCATACATATTGGAAGGGAAGAAATAAAACTGTCTTTCCCAGAAAACATGACAGTTTATGTAGAAAACTGTGAGAACCACCAAAAACCTACTAAAACTACAAAGCCACAGGATGTAAGGGAATATACAAATTGTACTTCCAAAATTGGTGAATTTCATTTTGTCTAAGTTATACCCCAATAAATCTGATTTTAAAAGCTCTACAGCTAAACTAAATAGTCTAGCCTTGGTTAAAGCAGTATCAATAATCAGTCTTATAATAAATGTCTTAGCTAATGGCAAGCACCCCTCACTCCTTTTATTTCTCTTTTTCCAAAAGAGTGAGAGCCCATCAACAATGAGTTTCAGGAAGTTCATTCTTCATTTTTCCCCAAGATAACCAGACAATACATTTGGTTTGCCCCAGTCTCAAGTGTAGGACAAATCTTCTGTTAACAATGGCTCTCAGAGAGGTGTTCACTACTCCTAGTATCCAACCTAGCTGCAAAACAATATAATTGTTTGGATAAAAGTAAAGAAGTAAAATCCAAAGAATACCCAAACCTTCATTAAGATAGCATTTGTGCCAGGCGTGGTGGCTCATGCCTGTAATCCCAGCACTTTGGGAGGCTGAGGTGGGCGGATCACGAGGTCAGGAGATCGAGACCATCCTGACTAACATGGTGAAACCCCGTCTCTACTAAAAATACAAAAAATTAGCCAGGCGTAGTGGCGGGCGCCCGTAGTCCCAGCTACTCGGGAGGCTGAGGCAGGAGAATGGCATGAACCCAGGAGGCGGAACTTGCAGTGAGCCAAGATGGCACCATTGCACTCCAGCCTGGGTGACAGAGCAAGACTCCGTCTCAAAAAGAAAGAAAGAAAAAAAAAGATAGCATTTGTTTGTTCTATTTATTTGCTCCATTTATTCTCAAACAGCCCTGGCTCCCTCCCTCAATCCCATTTAATTTACCCCAATCTTACTGTCCTTCCTTAAATGCAATAGAATCCAGGAATGTGTAAAAAGGAGAAGCAAAAAGATCATAACAAATTTTAAAACCTAACACTAAATTACAGTGCACAGTACATATTAGGGCACTATCCTAGTTTCTCTTATGTGTAAAATTCTTCCAGTAACGTCCTGAAAGTTAAATGTCTTCCTTTTTTCTTTTAAAAAATATATTTTTCCATGACTATTTATAAACCAACAACTACCTTTACCCTTTCAAAACTTGGGACCCTGACCATCTATGTCTTACTCAAATATTCCCTTAGTACAGCATGCTTAAAGCAGGGTAACAAAAGACCAAAAGGCAGATGAGTGTGTCTGAACCTCATTAAGGCACAGATGGAGTTGTATTTGACTCACTGTACTTGATCTACGTTCCTACACCAGACCAAAGATGAAGCCAGGAAAATTCAGTTCCCTTGATTTCTATACTCACCTTAGCAAAAGTGGGAGTGGATCTCACAGGCTACTCACAGCAAATCTGCAGTGTTCTCATTTGTCACAGAGGACAAACTAGACACTCCCATGGATGGTGAGGATAGGCAGCATGGCGGAAGTGTGCAGAGTGGTGGTGAGGGTGGCTGCTATTGCAGCATATAGCCTACCTTAAAGGTGGATACCTGAAAGATACTCAGGTAACAAGGAAAATGTCCAATTCTGGTTGTAGATCACTCTTGGGAATAGATTTTTTAAAGTATAAGACCCTCAAAATGCCAGAGTATAAACAACCCTCCCTTTCAATCATGTATCCTTGTTTTTCCTATTTCCCACATTATAAACAAAGACCTGAGCATTTACATCGGATTGGTGTGCTCAAAACTTCTTGAAAATGGTGTGTAAAATGTCAGTAAGATGAAATGGGTTAAAAAGAGAAACGCAGCATATTATACTCTGATTATTTCTGCAGCCACAAGGTTTTCATTAAGCTTCAAGCATGTGGGTTTGTGATTATGTTCATGACAACAAACACTAAAACATGGAACAAGATCTGTCGTTCAAAGAAATGAAATATTCCAGAATTTATCCACATATTCCAATATACTGTTTTTGTGTATTTTGTTTCCAACTCAAGAGGTTTCTTGAAACCTCTACAAAAATGTTAATCTTAGTGATTCATTCACAAAGGGTTTAAGCTAAAATTTTTGTAGTTTAGACTGGAGTTCAATTGTCAAGTAATGATTTTAGAAGTGATATAAATTTTTAAAATTTTGATCAGATCATAGAAAATAGATAAACATGTCTATTCTAATGCAAAATTTTAGTTACGTTTCGTGTATTATCTTCCAGGCTTAATTATGTATGTTCTGGTTTAACAGGTTATTATTTTTTTTAAAGATCATTGGAAAAATATGTTCACAATAAAATCATTCAAGAAATATATTTCTACCAGTACTCTTGTTTCCTAACTTCCTATTTTTTAAGTTCCCTTAATTTTCAAACACAAACTTTTCTTTTCTCTCCTGAGTTATATTTGCTGCTCCTAACCATACTTACATTTTTCAATGCCTTCTAAATATAACTGCTATGGTCTGAACGTTAGCATCCCCCTCAAAATTCATATGTTGAAACCTAACCCTTACGGTAATGAAATTAAGAGGGGGGGCCTTTGGGAGGTAATAAGGTCATAAGGGCTTTGCCCTCATAAATGAGATTAGTGCCCTTATAAAAGAGGCCTGATGGAGCCTGTTTGCCCCTTCCACCATGTGAGGATGTAGCAAACAAGTGCTATCTTTGAAGCAGACACTGGGCCCTCACTGGACACTGAATCTGCTGGTAACTTGATCTTGGATTTCCTAGCATCCAGAATTGTGAGCAATAAATTTCTGTTGTTTAGAAATTACCCGTTCTTACATGTTTTCATATAGCAGCCCAAATAGACTACGACGATACCTAGTACGTGCCTTCATGCAAGAACCGTATATAGTAGTAGACTTACATGTTATCTTAGTTAAACCAGACTGAAAACTTCTGTAGTAAATATCATTTCTGTTTTATAAATGAGGAAACTAAGATCTACAGAAATCAATTTAACTTGACCAACTTAACAAAGTTTCTAGATGGCACAGCCAAGCTTTATCCAGTTCTAATGTACTCCAACACCCAAAATGTATTTTCATCATTGTGGTAAGTATTAAGGCCACCTTGGTTGAACAACCACATTTGGATATTCATATACTTTACTCATATTTCTGCTCAGTCTTGTACAGAGAGACCTATCTGGCTCCTACTTAAAAAATAAAATTATTTGAATCATAGGTTCTATGTCTATTTCACAAAGACAACTGAGAACCTAGCTCTCCATCAAGCCTCTAAAGCAAGAGCCCTCCATCATTAATAAATCCAGGGCTTTGGATGGATTCTATTTTTAGAGTGCTTGAAAAGATCCAAATGCTATAAACATCAAATGTTCAAATAGGCAGATTTCTGATAATAAAAGATTGAACCAAATATGAAAGAAAAAAATTCTTTTCCAAAACAGACTGCATGACCAGATGGAAGAAAGAGTTTAAGAACAAAAAGTGTCAAGTACTTAATTCAAATGAAGAATACAGGCATTCAAGGGTCAATGCACTACTTAGAACAGCCAGAGTGCCAGCATGGACAGAATACTGCACCCTCATTCTCTGATGCTTTTCACTCATCTGCTCTATCACTTCCTTATTCCCCCTCTAATGTCATTAGTTTAAAAAGGTAGAAGGGCAAAATATAGCAAATAATAAATGCTCAGTTAACTGTAGATTGTTGGATTTAATGAAAACTATGCACATCCTTATCTGAATTTAATAACTTATTTTAAGGATGATCACCTCTCCAGTCATCACTTTTATTTTACAGAAGAGAAGAAAAAATATTCTGAGAGGTTAAAATGTTCCCAAAGTCACAAGAAGTGAGGCACAGTGTCCACTGTATGCCAAAGGTTGTTGCAGAAGATTTACATTCTCTATAAAAGGTATGTCAACTCTCAGATCATTAAATCTTTTTCACAGAAAACATGACTCATTGTGATTATTCACATTAATAAAATTATATTGGCTCAATGTTCAGGAAAACAAATAAATAGAAGACAAATATAGGAGAAAAAGCTAACATGGATATTAAGAAGGAAAAAAGGATGCATGTGCTAAAATAGGTCTTCAAAAATTTGCAGCAAGTATTCTGACTCCATCACAACAATCTATGATCTTCTTAAGAGGTGGCTTGGAGCCAAGAAAAATTCACTAGATGAGAGTGAAGGAGAGAGTCAAAGAACCAAGCAGCAAAACAAAATTTCAATAGCTACTGCTAAGTAAAACAGATGCCCATCTCTGTCTGCCCTGCTAAGTAAAACAGATGCCCATCTCTGTCTGCCCTGTCCCTCACCATACATGGGCAATCAGTTATACCACTCTGTAACCATTACCTTTGCTTCCAGATTTACCATGAGCATGCAGTCTTATATCGCTTAGTGACAAAAACGCTTTCCATCTCTTATTAACAATACTTTCTACTACATATTCAGTCTGTATTCATTCCCTTTACATATATGTAAAAATTAGCTTGTGAGTAAAAATCAGGTTCTATATGCTGACAAGCACAATACTGAATGAACCTGGTATACACAATTAGTAAAGAGATGGCAACAAAAAGGGAGTAGCTATGATCAAATACAATCATTCTCTCTACACTGCTAAAAGAGTTTAATAATCCAAATAAACATTATAATCAAAAAGAATTCTGATGCATTTATAAGGCTTGAGTTAAGAGAAAAAATAGCCCTTCTTGAGAGAAAAAATAGCCCTTTTCTTATTCATTTTCTTGGCCATGTTTGAAATGGAGAAAGAAAAAAATAAATAAATAAATGCCCAAATATTGTGCACTTTGGTTATGAGTCCATAAATTTCTATGCATATTATTCAAGCCAGAAAAGTTACACAATCAAGTCTTTTTTTGTTTTTAACTTAGTGATTAGGAGTGATTAACCATGATCCTGTTGAGTTGCAAATGTGGCAATGTAAAGGCCTTTAGCCCCTATGCTTTGTGGTCTTGATTTAATAGTGTTGTGTATTCAATATATTTAATATACAGGAGCTCTCTTTTCCTCGTTGGTAATTAATGTCCCTTGGACCCTGAAATTGCTCAGAACAGGGACATCTCTGTGGAGACTATATTCCAGATTACACTGCCATTTTTACTTTATAGGTTCTTGAATTTTAAGGATTTATTTCTAGATTGTACAGGTTCACATTTTGCATCAAGGTTACTAGTCAGATAACTTACTCTTCTGATAACGAATTCCATCTCTGTGAAATACTGGCATTTGTCATGCTATCAGTTTTGGAAATGTTTTGGAAGTGCCTGAGATGATCCATTGCTCATCATTTCCACCACTTCTAACCTAGTCCAACCTACAGCCATATCTCAAATGTCATCATCTCCTGCTCTCTAGTTGATTCACATTTTAGGCAGGGTAATCTTTTTCATGATAGATTACTTTATTCAAGGTTTACTATTTATAATTGACAAATATTATATATATATTTAAGGCATAACATTTGATGATTTGATAGACATATATATTTATGAAATAATCACCACAAATTAATTAACCTATCACCTCATGTAGTCATCAATATTTTTTCTTTATTTTCGTGGTGAGAACACCTAGGATCTACCCTCTTAGCAAATTTCAAGCATATAATAAAATATAACAACTATAGTCACCAGAACTTAGATCTCCAGAATGTACTCGTCTAATAACTATAAAGTTTGTATGCTTTGAACACTGTTTCCCCATTTTCTCCTCATCATGACCTCTAGCAATCTTCCTTCTACTCTCCATTTCTATAAGTTGATTTTTTTATATTCCACATATAAGTGAGATCATGCAATATTTGTCTTTCTGTGTCTGGCCTATTTCACTTAGCATAAAGTCCTCCAGATTCACCCATGTTGTCACAAATGGCAGGATTTCCTTCTTTTCTAAAGCTGAATAAAGGTTTAGAAAGGTTTCCCTATCCATTCATACATTGACAGACATTTAGGTTGTTTCCCTATCTTGTTGATTGTGAATAATACTGCAATGAACATGAAAGTGCAGACATCTCTCTGAGATAGTGATTTTTCTTGTACAGTAGCCCCCCTTTATCTGCAGTGTTGCTTTCTTTGGTTTCGATCACCCATGGTCAATTGCAGTCCAAAAATATTAAATGAAAAATTCCAGAAGTAACAATTCATAAGTTTTAAATTGCTTGTTGTTTTCTGTAGCATGATGAAATCTAATGTCATCTAGCTCTGTCTTGCCCGGGACATGAATCATTCCTTTGTCCAGCAAGTCCTTGCTGTATATACTACCCACTTGTTAATCATCAACATCATCTGCTCCTGACAGCCAACCATATCATAGCCCAATAATCCAGGATCACCTGAAGCAGATGTTCTTTCTGAGGTATAGTCAGAAACGGAATAATAATCTAACACTACATCTCAATGGCTACGGCATTCACCTCACTCTTCATTTCATCACATAGGCATTTTATCATCTCACATCCTCACATGCATATTTTATTATTAGTTATTTGTATTAATTTCTTATTGTGCCTATTTTATAAACTTAATCATAGGCATGTATGTGCAGGAAAAAATATAGTATATATAGGGTTCATTACTTTCTAAGGTTTCAGACATCCACTGAGGGTCTTGGAACATATATCCCACAGATAAGGAAGTTGCTGTATATATACCCAACAGTAGATCGCTGGAATATATGTAGTTTTATTTTTAATTTTTTGAGGAGCCTTCATACTGTTTTTCATAAGTGCTGCACCATTTACACTCCCATCAGTAGTGTACAGACGTTCCCTTTTCTCCATATCTCACCAACACTTATCTTTCATTTTTCTCCTAGTAGCCATTTCAACAGGTGTGATGCGATATCTCACTGTGAGTTTGATTTGCATTTCCCTGATGATTAGTGATGTGAAGCACTTTTTCATATACCTATTGGCCATTTGTTGTCTTCTGTTGAGAAATGTCTATTCGGATATTTGCCCATTTTTCAAATAGATTGTTTTGATGCTATTGAGTTGTTGAGTTCTTCATGTATTTTGCATATTAACCCTTTATAGGATATATTGTCTGCAAATATTTTCTCCCATTCTGTAGGTTGTCTCTTCACTTTGTCATTTGTTTCTATGCGAACGCTTTTCACTTTGATGTAAATTCATTTGTCTATTTTTGCTTTTGTTGCCTGTGCCTTTGTGATCATATCAAAAAGTTTATTGCCCAGACTAATGTCGTGAAGCTTTTTTCTTATGTTTTCTTCTACTACTTTGGCAATTTCAGGTCTTAAGAGTTAAGCTTTTAATACATTTGAATGGAATTTTGCATGCAGTGTAAGATAAGGATCATATTTCATTATTCTGCATGTGCATATCTGGTTTTTCCAGTACCATTTATTGAAGAGATTGTCTTTTCCACATTATGTATTCTTGGCACATTGTTAAAGACCAGTTGACTGCATATGCATGAGTTTATCTCTAGGCTCTTTTTTCTGTTCCATTGGTTTTCATGCCAGTACCATACTTTTTAATTAGTGTAGCTTTGTAATAAAATTTTAACTTACGCAGCCTGATACCTCTAGCTTTATTCTTCTTACTAAGTTTCTTTGGCTACTCAGGGTCTTTTGTGGTTTCACAGGAATTATAGGATTGTTTTTCTATATCTGTAACTACTTCCATGAAGCTTTTGATAGAGATGCACTGGATCTGTATATAACTTTGGTTAGTAACATTTTAACAATATTAATTCTTCCAATGAACGAACATGAGATTTTTTCCATTTGCCTTTAATTTCCCTTATCAATGCTTTATAGTTTTTAGTGTACAAGTCTTTCACTTCTTTGGTTAAGTTTATTCCTAAGTATTTTATTCTTTTTGTTGACATTACCAATGAGATTGTTTTCTTAATTTTCTTTTTGGACAATTTGTTATTTGCAAATAGAAACACAATTGATTTTGTTCTGTTGATTTTTTTATTATGCAACCTTACTGAATTCATTTGTCAGTTCTAACAGAATTTTGTTGTTGTTCATTCTTTAGGGTTTCCTTGGTACATGATCATGTTATCTGCAAACAAAGACAATTTTTCTTCTTTTTGTCTTTTTCTTTGCTAAATGCTCTAGCTAAAACTTCTGATACTATGTTGAGAAGTGACCAGAGTAGGCATCTTTGTATTGTTCAGTATCTCAGAAGAAACGTTTTCAGTTTTTCCTCATTTATTATCATAAGAGGTATAGGTTTTTCATATATAGACTTCACTATGTTGAAGTAAGATCCTTCTATCACTATTTTATTGAGAGTTTTTATCATGAATGGGTATTGAGCTTTGTCAATTTCTTGTCCTGCATCTATGAAAATGATGTCATTTTTGTCTTTCACTCTGTTAATTGTGTATGTAGACCCATCCTTGCATAATAGAAAAATTCCACTTTATCATGGTGTTGGATCCTCTTATCATGCTGTTGATTAGGTTTACTGGTATTTCCTTGAGGATTTTTGCATCCATGTTCATCAGGGAAATTAGCCTATAGTTTTCTTTTCTTTACTATTTTTGCCTGGTTTTAGTAGCAGGGAGATGCTGGCCTCATAAAATGAGTTAGAAAGTGTTCCCCTTTCTTCGATTTTCTGGAACAGTCTGAGAAAGATTCATATTAATTTCTCTTTTAATAAAATTCACCTAAGAAGCCATCAGGTTCTGAACTTTTCATTGTTGGGAGATTTTTCATTACTAATTCAATCGTCTCTTTATTTGTTATTGTCCTTTTCAGGTTATTTCTTCCTGACACGATTTTGGTAGTTTGAAAGTTTCTCAGAATTGAAAATTGATCCATTTCTTTTATGTAATCTAGTGTTTCGGGATATAATTGTTTATAATAGTGTTTATGATTTTCATTTCAGAAAAAAATTGTTTTAATGTCTCCTCTTGTATTTCTGATATTAAATATTTGAATCTTCTTTCTCTTTTTCTTAGACTAAGGGTTTTTTAAAACTTTTATTTATCTTTCGAAAAACAACTTTTAGCTTTGCTGATTTTTTCTGTTTTTTTAATTCTCTATTTGATTTATTTCTTTTCTAATTTTTATTGTGTCCTTATTTATGCTAACACTAGGCATAGCTTATTCTTGTTTTTCTAGTTCTCTGAGATGTAAAGTTTTTTTTTTCAATATAGGCATTTAGAGCTACAAAAATTCCTCTTATTAATGCTTTTGCTGAATCCCATGGGCTTTGCTATGTTGTTTTAATTTTCCTTTGTTTTGAGATACACTTTACATTCCCTTTTAATTTTCAGTGTAGAGCTTAGTTTCTATATATTTGTGAATTTTTCACTTTCTTGCTGTTACTAATTTTAACTTTTATTGCACTGTGCTCAGAAAAATTGATTTTTATTTTGGAATGATTTTTATTTTCTTAAATTTGTTAAGATTTTTTTGTGACCTAATATGTGATCTAACCTGGAAAATGTTCTGTGTGTACTGAAAAGTTCAGTTGCGTGAAAAGTTCTGTATACATCAGATAGGACCCTTTTGCTCTCCAGTGTTGTTCAAGTCAGCTGTTTATGGTTGATATTCATATTTGAATGTTCCACCTATTCTTGTAAATATGGTACTAAAGTCCCCAAGTGTTATTGTATTGCTGTCAATTTCTGCCTTCAGATCTATCAATATTTACTTTATTTGGATAAAATATTATCTAAATATTTAGATGCTGTGATATTTGGTGTGTTTATACTTACAACTGTTATAATTTACTGTTGAATTAACTCTTTTATCAGTGTATAATGACCTTCTTTTCCTCTAAAGTTTTAGACTTAATGACTATTTTGCCAAATATAAATATAGCCACCACTGTTTTCTTTTGTTTATTTGCATGAAATATCTTTTTACATCTCTTCACTTTTAGCCTATGTGTCTTTAATTCTAAAGTGAACCTCTTATAGACAACATATCACCGAATTTGTTTTTTGTCCATTCAGCCATTCTATCCTGTGACTTTTGTTTGGTGGTGAGTTTAATCCATTTATATTTAAAGAAATTATTTTTAGGTGAGGACATACTGTTACCACTTAGTTGTTTTCTGTTTATCTTACAGTGGTTTTGTCTGTCTCATCCTCTTTTGTTACCTTCCTTTGTTTTTCTATTTTTGTAGTGATTTGCTTTGATTTATTTTCTTTATCTTTTGTGTGCCTATTTTACGCTTTTTCTTTGTGGTTAGCTCATGGCTTGCATAAAATATCTGATAGTTTTAACCTTCTATTTTAAGTTGATAACAACTTAACTCTAATCTCATACAAAAACACTATACTTTTATTCCTCATACATACTTTTGTGTTCTTGTAGAAAGAGTGTGCTTCTTATCATACTGTGTAACCACTAACACATTTTTATCTATTAATGTATGTGTTAATATTAAAAGTAACTTTGCACCACTTTGATGATGTTACATTAATTTGTACATGTCCATATACTTGGCTGTACCTGTTATATTTATGCTTTCATATGCTTTTTGTTGTTGTTTAGCATATTTTCATTTCAATACAAAAAGTCCCTTAAGCATTTCTTGTAAAGCAAGTCTAGTAGTGACAAACTCTCTCAGTTTTTGTTTATCTAGGAAAGTCACTATTTCTCCTTCATTTTTAAAAATAATTTTACAAAGTATAGTATTATTGTGGAGTTTTTTTCTTTCAGAACTTTTAATGTATCATCCAAATCACTCCTGGACCGCTAAAAAAAAAAATACACTGTCAGTCTTATAGAGGTCACCTTGTATGTGATGAGTTGCTTTTCTCTTGCTGCTTTCAAAATTCTATCTTTGTCTTTGACATTTGACAATTTGATTACAATGTGCCTCAGTATAGTCTTCTTTGAGTTTATCATGTTTGGAGACTTTACAGCTTTCATGAACTAGAATGTCAATTTCCCTCTCAAGATTTGGGAAGCTTTCAGATATTAATTCTTTAAATAAGCTTTCTTCTCCTTTATCTGTCTCTTCTCCTTCTTGAACTCTCAAAATCCATATTTCATTTTTCTTGATGATGCAACATGAGTCTCATAAGCTTTCTTCATTCCTTTTTATTCTTTGTCCTTCTTTGACTGGGAAACTTCAAACCATGGGTCCTCACATTTTTAGATATTTTTCTGATTGATTGAGTCTGTTGCTGACACTCTCTATTGCTTTCTTCATTCCATTCATTGTATTCTTCAGCTCCAGAATTTCTGTTTGGTTCTATTTTTATGATTTCTATGTCTTTGTTGAACTTCTTGTTTTGTTCTTGTATTGTTTTCTGATTTTGTTGAGTTTTCTATCTGTGTTTTCTTTTAGCTCCCTTAATTTCCTTAAAAGAATTATTTTGAACTCAGCCAGTTCATAGACTTCCATTTCTTTACAGTCAGATACTGGAAAATTATCATGTTGCTTTGGTGATGTCATGTTTAGCTGATGTTTTGTGTTTCCTGTAGCCTTGCATTGACATCTGCACATTTGAGGGAGCAGTCGCTTCTTCCAGATTATGAACTGGCTTCAGAAAGATATTTACCTAAGGTAGGGTGTGACGGTGCCAACTGGGTAGGGTGTGACAGCTCTGGCTCAGTTTGGGGGTGCTTAGTAGTAATTCTGGCTTCAGGCAGATGCAACAATGAAATCTCCACAGAGTTACATCAGCTAGGTCAGCATCAGCAGAGACTATGAGGATCTTCAGCAGCCAAGGTTACAGATATACCTGGCAGCAACAAGGACTCTTGGTGTCCTTAATGGAAAAGGTTGCTGGGGTCCTCTAGTTCTCCTTTTCTCTCATGGGGGAAGTCATGACCAAGGGAATCCCTTTTAGCACCAGGTCTGACATGTGGGCACACACACCCAGTGACAGCAATGTCTGGGTCTGGGGCACAGGTGCCTTTACCACAATGATGGTGTGAGTATCTAAGGCATGAGTGTGCTAAGCAGCTGCAAAGACAGGGTCCAAGGCTTGGGGGTGTGTAGAACAACCACAGCACTTGGAACCATGGAATGGGCACACTCACTGCAGTAGTGACACCGGTATCTAAGGTGTGGAAATGTGTGGAATAGTCCCAGGATCTGTGGGGTCTATAGAGAGTCATTGCAGGGAACCGGTAGCTCTGGCTGGAAAAGAGAGAAATGTCAAGCACAGCAGCAGATCAGCAGGATGGGGAAGAAGGTGCAGCTGTGGTATCTCTGCTCTCAGATGGGGTGGGGTTCAAGCAATTATTTATTACTTAAACTGAAAAGCCAGGTTTACATTATTAATAAGCTTACATTTTATATACTATTAGCTATGTGTTTGGAAGGAATGCAGGAGACACTGACTAGCTTTTTACAAAGAAAAAAAGAGAAATTATTTGTCAAACTCCTTTAAAACATTGTTTTGTAGAAATACACAGGTAAGGCTACAAAGTTTAACTCAATAATAACAGTTGCAAAAAAATACCTAGAAAAGTCATCAAATCATGACCTACCTCTTTCAGTTATTTTTTAATAACCTGCAGCAAAAAAGGCAACTTTCTCACAGTAACCTATATATATTAAATGTGCTGCCAACCCAGATCTTTAGAACATTACAAACAATTTTGGAAAAGGACACTTTTTGGAATATATATTTAAGCCTGGTTAAAAGATAGAACCGTAATACAAACCTACTATACAGCAAGGACTTTGCACAGAGGCAAATTAACACACTATTTGCTAACTCAGTACAGCACTATTTCTGGTCTACATCTTTCCATGTAAGCAATCTTGTCAACTACAAATGTACTATGTACCTACTATGTGCCAGTCACTATAAAGTGTTAGATATCAAAAATGACTATAATGGGAAAACTTTTTTATTTTTTCCATTTAATCTTTTGATATGAGTTGTAAATCTGTAAAGAAAATTATTAGACTTTTCTCAGTTGTAGCTCCTGCAAACATGGCATAAGAATGGTGCTTACTTAATCTTACAGAGGAAATCTTCAATCTACAGAGTTGGCAAAATAAGCAGATAAAATCTGGAATGATTAACACGTCATCACAGCAGTAGTTCTTCTGTGGTTTTCTAGTCATACCTTCAAATGTAATAAATTACGTGTTCCTACTTTGGGCTTTCTCTTGCTGAAAGCAGTATTGTTCACTCAAGTCAAGTGTTCATTTTAGAGGTGTTTTACCAGTGTAAAATAACTCCATCTTGTGGATTATCCTGACCATGGCATTCAGATCTCACCTTTCTTCTTTCATTTTTTAAAGGTAAGACTAGCATCACCCTGATCCTTTCCAACCTCTGTAATCTGTCTTGTTTCCTATTGGATATTAATCTTCACAAGTATCCTGCTATATGGCATAGGTATATAAAAGTGTCTGCCACTCCTAGTATCATCAACCCTACCACCACTATGGAGCTTAGATTTTCCAGCCCACCAGGACCAATACAGCTTAGTGTCAGAGGCCATCGATTATACTGTCCCTATTCATTTTAATTCCATTGAAATATCTAAGAGGGAAGATAGTAAACATAGTAAGGAAGGCTCTTTGAATGGCTGGGATATAAGAGAGTAGTAATCCAATGGCCTCCTCATGTTACATGGACTTTTGTCCTTTTGTACACCTGTCTCCTGTTTGGTTTCTGAAGATAATAATTATAATTCTGTATATTTCAACTCAAATACAGTTAAAACTGACTTATAAAAATAAACATTCAGCCGCACATCAAGAAAAATCTTCCATTTTGATATCATATTTTTGAAGTTCAAAATTTAAAGGAACTTCTTCTCGCTCACCCACTTTGTACAATGACAATTCTAACATCCAATATTTCTTCCAGGTGTCATTCCAGGTCCCCCCTTTGGCAACTGCCAGAGGCTTTAATCTAAAGCACACTCTGCTTGTGTAAAGGGAAGTTATCAGATGTTTAATATATCCACTAATTAATGGAAGATTTTTTTTCCTATATAATCCACAAATTTACGATGGAAGGAAGGATAAAGCTGTTGGAAGTATTTTATCTTAAGAACAAATGCAAATGTACTTTATTCTATCACTTAAGGTTACAGAAATCTCTATTCTGGAAATGCATATACAGACACTACCACAAAATCCAGAATATGTTTTATATCGTGATTAAAAATGCAGGATAAGCAAGGCCTCAGTATGCAGTAGAATTAGCACATTATTTTCTATTTTAATATGTCACTACTTCTGTTCTACAGAATGTAACTATAAACATACTCTTTTGGAGAACTTGTGAAACATTTTCCTATCTATTGCTTACCTGTTTATGGAAATGGTATAACTGAAGAGACATCAAGGAGAGTCTTTTAGTATATATTATGTTAAATATTAAAAATATTTTATCAAAACATAGCCCATAAAATTATTAACCCAGAAGAATATCATAAAATATTAGCTCAGCTTTTTAAGGAAAGTATATTTTTATACTCTAAATACATCATAAGATTTACAGATATTCAAAAGTCTGCAACTAAAGCCCTAATATTTAAAATATAACAAAGCTGCCTCCAAAAAAATCTCAACTTTTCTTGTTATAGATTAATGATTATCATCAGAAAAAAAAGTCTGTTTACATTAACATAAAAACTGACCAGCCTAATTTTGACTTCATCCAAAAGTTTGTCTCAACAATTTGAACAAATAAAAAATCAAAAACTTATTTCTGAATTCACATCACTAAAGATAAGTCAGTTATTTGTGCCTCAAGGACCTTTTCTCAGCTCAGTTAAAAGATAAAAAGATTTGTTTTTCATGCTTGAGGCTTTCAAAGGCTATGGCAATTCGTAAAATGTCAATATCCACTGAAATTTGGCCCTTAGCGCTCTAAATTTTCTCTTTGTACATGCAGATGCTTCTGCAGATAATTGTGACTGCTTTCAGGCATAACTAAAAAGACCAGTATATAACTAAGTGTTTTCCATATAACATATTAAATAAAATGTGTCCTTTGTCTTAGAGAGCTAACACTATATATTGAGGCTGGCAATATTTATGATTTTGCTCAAAAGTAAGCACTCTACGATTTCTGCACCCCATTCTGGTCTAACAACTCCTTATAGCTTTTTAAGCCATCTATAGTGCTTTTAGGAATTGAAATCAGATTTCCCATCATCCCTGCCATTGTATCAATGACAGCACGAGCTCTACTCACAGTAATGAAAAAAAAAAGACATCAGAACTCAAACCATCTTATGTTGACAGAAATAGAAGACATAAAAAGAGTTTTACTAGAAAAGCCTGTAAAAAAAAAAAAACAATTTGTTTTCAGAAGAAAAAGTACATGAATGAGAATACAACTTTCAAGGGAATAAAGAATGAAACTACAGTTTGCGCATACCTATTAAACCACATTCATCAGAGGATATTAATGTATTCCAAACAAAAGCAAGAAAAACAGAACATTCTACCACACCCTGAAATATTCAGTATTCCCTCTCTCTCTCTCTTTCTCACATGCACACACACACGTTTATTAATATATGAGATGTGTCTAGAACTAAAATATTCTTGGAGCATCTAGGATTCACTTCCAAAGTTTCTTTTCTCTTTAACTTCCCCATAAAGTTGCCTCATATTTTCAGTAATAACAGAATTCTTGGCCACATTGGTAAAAGAGTGGTTCAGAAGTAAATAATCTGAATGTTCATTGTTCCAATACTTCAAGTCCATGCCTTTGAACTGATTACACATAATTCTTCCATCTCTGACACTATTTATAAGCTAATATAAAATCACCTACAACAGGGTTGTCAAGATTATGGTCCATAGACCACTTGCATCATAATCATATGGAATATTTGATAAAACTAGAATCTTCAGCCCCTACAAGACCTACCAAATTCAAATCTCTAAAAGTCAGCCCAGAAATGTGTATTTTAGCAAGCACCCCGTGTGAGACTCATGCCAAAGGAAGTTTGAGAATCACAGATATGGAATCTGAAAGGTCTGTAAACAAATTCAGAAGACATCTTCCATTGTTTTGTCTACAGTCTGTGAAATGCAATAAGAAATTTCTTCCCATTATTAAAGTATAATAAGAATCTATGTTTAAAAATCTATTCACAAAAATAAGCGCAAGCTTTAGACATTTGTTAACAGCACTGTACATGTTTTTAATTATAGTAAATCAAGTCCTGGATCAGAAGCTAAACAGTGCATCAGAAGGAAAAGCTTATTTCAGCAGGATAATCTCCTCCTACAGGTGGACAAGATTATTTATACAAGTCAATATAAATTCCACTAAAAAATGATGCAAGAACATACCTCTTAGTCTAAAAAGTGGTAAACTACATTTATTAACAACCAAAAATCAACTTCCTATATTACACTGACCTATGTACTTGCCATATGTTGCACTCTATAACAATGTATCTTTGGGGGCTCAGGCATTTCTTTAAATTTTTCCATTTTTGATAATTTCAACTTTTATTTTAGATTTGGGAATACATTTGCAGGTTTGTTACTTTGGTATATTGCATGATGCTGAGGTTTGAGGTACAATTGATCCTGTCACCCAGATACTGAGCACAGTACCCAATAGTTTTTCAATTTTTGCCATCCTTCCTAGCTCCCCACTGTAGTGGTCCCTCGGTGTCCATCTTTATTCCCATCTTTATGTCCATGAGTACCTATTGTTGAGGTCACCCTTATAAGTAAGAACATGAGTATTTGGCTTTCTGTTCCTGTGTTAATTTGTTTAGAACAATGGCCTCCAGCTGCATCTATATTCCTGCAAAGGATATGATTTCATTCCTTTTTATTGCTGCAAAGTATTCAATGGTGTATGTGTACCACATTTTCTTTATCCAATCCACCACTGATGAACACTTAGATTGATTCCATGTCTTTGTTATTGTGAACAGTGCTGTAATGAACATACAAGTGCATGTGTCTTCTTGGTAGAATGATTTATTTTCTTTTGGATATATACCCAGTAATGAGACTGCTGGGTTGAATGTTAGTTTAAAGTTCTTTGAGATATTTCCAAACTGATTTCCATAGTGGCTGGACAAATTTGCATTCCCACTAACAGTGTATAAGCATTCCGTTTTCTCTGCAGCCTTGACAGCATCTGTTATTTTTTCACTTTTTAATAATAACCATTCTGACTGGTGTGAGATGGTATTTCCTTGTGGTTTTGATTTGCATCTCTCTGATGATTAGTGATATTGAGCATTTTTTCACGTTTGTTGGCATGTATGTCTCTTTTGGAGAAGTGTCTGTTCATGTCCTTTGCCCATTTTTAAATGGAGTTACTTGCTTTTTGCTTGTTCAGTTAAGTTCCCTATAGATTCTGGATATGAAATCTTTGTCAGATGCATAGTTTACAAATACTTTTCCCATTCTGTAGGTTGTCTGTTTAATCTGTTGATAGTTTGTTTTGCTGTACAGAAAAGCTCTTAGTTTAATTATGTTCTCCTTGTCAATTTTTGTTTTTGTTGTAATTGCTTTTGAAGACACAGTCATAAATTATTTTCCAAAGCTGGTATCAACTATGGTATTTCCCAGGTTTTCTTCAAGAATTCTTGTATTTTGAGGTCTTACATTTAAATCTTTAATCCACCTTGAGTTAATTTTTATATAAAGTGAAAGGGAGGAGTAGTTTCGTTCTTCTGCAAATGGCTAGCCAGCTATCCCAGCACCATTTATTAAATAGGGAGTCCTTTCCCTATTGCTTACTTTTGTTAAGTTTTTTAAAGATCAGATGGCTGTAGGCATGTGGCTTTATTTCTGAATTCTCTATTTTGTTCCATTGGTCTATTTGTCTGTTTTTGTGCATGTACCATGCTGTTTTAGTTACTGTAGCCTTATTGTATAGTTTGAGGTCAGGTAATGTGATGCCTCTGGCTTTGTTCTTTTTGCTTAGGATTGCTTTGACTATCCTTTTTTTTGATTTGAGCCTTTTTTTGGTTCCATATGAATTTTATAATATTTTTTCAAATTCTGTGAAAAATGACATTGGTAGCTTGAGAGGACTCTAAATGTGTCTGTAAATTGCTTTGGACAGTATGGCCATTTTAATAATATTAATTCTTCCAATCCATGAGCATAAAACTTTTTTTCAATTTATTTGTGTCATCTATAATTTCTTTCAGCAGTATTTGATTGTTGTCCTTGAAGAGATCTTTCACCTCTTTGGTTACATGTATTCCTAGGTATTTTATGTATATTTATTGAAGCTATTTTAAATGGGATTGTGTTCTTGATTTGGCTCGCAGCTTAAACGTTATTGATATATAGAAATGCTACTAATTTTTATACATTGATTTTGTATCCTGAAACTTCACTGAAATCATTTATCAGTTCCAGCAGCCTTTTGACAGTCTTTAGGGGTTTTTTAGGTCTAGAATCATATCATAAGCAAAGAGAGATAATTTGACTCCTTCTCCTATTTCGATATCTTATTTCTTTCTCTTGCCTGATTTATCTGATGAGGACTCCCAGTACTATGTTGAATAGGAGTGGTGAGAGTTAGCTTCCTGTTCCTGTTCTCAAGGGGAATGCTTCCAGTTTTTGACTGCTTAGTATCGTGTCTCCTATGGGTTGGTCACAGATAGTTATTAAAGTTTTGAAGTATATTTCTTCAATGCTTAATTTCCTGAGGGTTTTTTATCATACAGGGATGTTACCAATTTTATCAACAGCTCTTTCCACATCTATTGAGATGATCATATGATTTTGTTTTTATTTCTGTTTATATGGTGAATCACCTTTTTTGATTTGTGTTTGTTGAACAAACCTCACATCCCAGCAATGAAGCCTACTTGATCATGGTGCATTCACTTTTTGATGTGCTGCTGGATTTAGTTTGCTAGTATTTCCTTTTCAAGATTTTTGCATCTGTGTTTATCAGGGATACTGGCCTATAGTTTTGTTTCTTTGTTATGTCTTTGCCAGGTTTTGGTATCAGGGTAATGCTGGCTTTATAGAATGAGTTAGGGAGGAGTTCCTCCTCCTCAATTTTTTTGGAGTAGTTACAGTAGGATTAGTTCCAGGTCTTTTTTTGTACATCTGGTAGAATTTGGCTGTGAATCTATCTGGTCTGGGGCTTCTTTTTGGTGGTAAGTTTTTTATTGCTGATTGAATATTGGAACTTGATACCAGTCTGTTCAAGGTTTCAATTTCTTCCTGACTCAATCTTGGAAGGTTGCGTGTTTCCAGGAATTTATTTATTTCCTCTAGATTTTCTAGTTTGTGTGTATATAGGTGTTCATAATAGTCTCTGAGAATCATTTGTATTCCTGTGGAATCAGTTGTAGTCACCTTTGCCATTTCTTATTGTGCTTATTTGGACTTTCTCTCTTGTTTTCACAGTTAATCTAGACAGCAATCTATCAATCTTGTTTATTCTTTCAAAATGCCTACTTCTGGTTGCTTTGATTCTTTGTATGGATATTTGGGTCTCAATTTCATTCAGTTCTTTTCTGACTTAAGTGATTTCTCCTGCTAGCTTTGGGATTAGTTTGTTCTTATTTTTCTAGTTCCCCTAAGTTCAATGTTAGATCATTAATTTGAGATCCTGCTAACTTCTTTTTATTATTATTACACTCTAAGTTCTGGGGTACATGTGCAGAACATGCAGTTTTGTTACATAGGTATACACATGCCATTGAGGTTTGCTGCACCCGTCAACCCATCACCTACATTAGGTACTTTTCCTAATGTTATCCCTCCCCCCTAGCCCGCCACCCACTGACAGGCTCTGGTGTATGATGTTCCCCTTGGTAAGTGTTTAGCACTATAAACTTTCCTCTTAACACTACTTATGCTGTATCCCAGATATTTTTGGTATGCTGTGTCTCTATTTTCATTTATTTGAAAGTTTTTTTTTGTTTCTTTTGTTTTTGTTTTCTTGATGGAGTCTCGCTCTGTCGCCCAGGCTAGAGTGCAGTGTTGCAATCTCAGCTCACTGCAACCTCTGCCTCCCAGGTTCAAGCAATTCTCTGCCTCAGCCCCCCGAGTAGCTGGGATTACAGGTGCCCGCCACCACACCTGGCTGATTTTTTGTGTTTTAGTAGAGACGGGGTTTCACCATCTTGGCCAGGCTGGTCTTGGACTCCTGACCTTGTGATACACCCACCTCAGCCTCCCAAAATGCTGGGATTACAGCCGTGAGACACCACTCCCAGCCTTGACAGTATTTGTCTATTTCTGCCTTAATTTTATTGTTTACACAAAATTCATTCAAAAGCAAGTTGTTTAATTTCCATGTAACTTTGTGGTTTTGAGAGATTTTCCTGGTAATGATTTCTATTTTTATTCCACTGTGGTCTGAGATTATAGTTGGTATGACTTCAGTGTTTTTATTTTATTGAGACTGCTTTATGGCCAAGCATGTGGTCCATCTTGGAGTATTTTCCATGTGCAGTTGAGAATATGTATTCTGTGGTTGATGGGTAAAGTATTCAGTAGATGTCTGTTAGCTCCAATTGGTCAAGTGTTGAATTTAAGTCCAGAATTTCTTTGTTAGCTTTCTGCCTCAATGAGCTTTCTAAGGCTGTCAGTCAGGTGTTGAAATCCCTCAGTATTATTGTGTGACTGTCTACATTTTCTAATAGGTCTAGAAGTACTTTATGAATAAACGTCAATGTTGGATGTGTATATATTTAAGACAGTTAAGTCTTCTTGTTGAATTTAGCCCTTTATCATTATGTAATATCCTTCTTTGTCCTTTTTTACTGTTGTTGGTTTAATGTCTGTTTCATCTAATATAAGAATACTTACCCCTGCTCTTTTTTGTGTTCTTTGTGCATAATAGATTTTTCTCCAACCCTTTACTTTGATATTATGGATGTCATTATGTGTGAGATAGGTCTCTTGAAGACAGCAGATGGATGGGTCTTGCTTTTTTATCCAAGTTGCCACTCTGCCATTTAAGTGCGATGTTTAGAACATTTACATTCTAATATTGATATGTGAGGTTTTGATCCTATCATGAAGTTGTTGACTGGTTGCTTTGTAGTTTGTACTGTTTGGTTGATTTATTGGGTCTGTGGGCTATGTACATAAGTGTCTTTTTGTGGTAGCAGGTATTGTTTTTTCATTTTCAAGATTTATTGTAAAGTTGGTCTAGTGGCAACAAATTCCCTTGGTACTTGCTTGTCTGAAAAAATATTTTATTTCTTCTTCATTTATAAAGCTTAGTTTGGTGAAATATGAAATTCTCGATTGGACTTCCTTGTCTTTAAGAACGCTGAAAATAGGCCCTGATCTCTTCTGGCTCGTAAGGTTTCTGCTGAGCCCACTGTTAGCCTGATAGAGTTCCTTTTGTACATGATCTGACCTTTTACTCTGGTTACATTTAATTTTTTTTCTTTAGCATTGGATTTGGACAGCCTGGTGACTATATGCCTTAGGGATGTTAGTTTTGTATAGTATTTCATAGGTGTTCTCTGGATTTCTTATACTTGGATATCTACCTCTCTAGCCAGGTTAGAGAAATTTTCTTAAATTTTTCATTCAAATATCTTTTACAGGTTGTTTTCTTTCTCTACCTCCCTCTCAGAAATACCAATAATTTGTATGTTTGTATGCTTTACAAGATCCCATATTTCTCAAATGTTTTGTTCATTTTATTTTAATTCTTTTTCTTTATTGTTAACTCACTGGATTAGTTCAAAAACCCAGTTTTCAATCTCTGAAAGTCCTCCTTCTTCTTGGTAAAGCTACTTATAAAGTTTTCAATCATATTTTGAAATTTCTTAGGTCAGTTTTTCAATTCCAGAAGCTCTGACTGATTTCTTTTTAAGATGTTTATCTCTCCCTTCATTTCCCATATTGCTTTAGAGATTTCTTTGTGTTGATTTTCAACCTTGACTTGGATCTTGTTGAGCTTCCTTGCAATCCATGTTTTATATTCTTTATCTGTCATTTGTGAGTTTCCATTTTGGTTGTGGACCATTGCTGGAGAGTTAGTGAGATCCTTTGGTGGTGTCACTACATTCAGATTTTTCATGGTGTCAGAATTCTTATGCTAGTTCCTTATCATTTGGAGATGCTGGCAATTCTAATTTTTATAGTTATTTTCATGTGGGTAGGATTTTTTTCTTTTTCTCTATAATACTGTTGTTTTCTTCTTCTTTCCCTCTCTCTTTACCCTCTTCCCTAGAGTGTGTGACTGAAGAAAATGCTGGGTAAGGTCTTTTGGCTTTGACCCTATAGCACTATGCACTTCTGTTGGTAGATTTTTTACTGGGGTATGCAGTTTGACCTATAAGTCAGTAGATGGCGCTTATGGGTAAGAGCCGTCTATGGCCAATAAGGCGGGGTATATGCTTGATCCTTGTTTACTGGTAAAAGCTGTCTGTTGCCCCAGGGAACGGGCTGACTCCTGGAAAGCACAGCGGTCCAAGCTCCCTCCTCAGCCCTGGGAGGAGATGGTAGAGGGGAAGGGCAAGATGGACAAGTACACCTACAGGTCCCCTGATGGCAGGCACATGCACCAGTGCTGAGAGACAGTCCAGTGGGCAGCCACCAAGTACCCAGAGGTATAGGTAGGCATGAAACTGGGAAACCTCCTTGGCCCTGAGTTCTCTGCATGGAGATGGCAGGGGGCAGCCTAGACTTCTAATCTTGGAAAGTGGACACTCCAGATGGCTGTAGGTCTGCCTGGGCATGGAGCAGAGAGGACCATCCTGCAGGATCTCTCTGCATAGGAAGTGTGAAGAAGCTCAGGCTGCTGTTCCAGGTGAGCAGGCGCTCCAAATGCTTGGAAATCTGCCTGGGTGTGGAGTGGAGAGGGTGTCCCTGCACCAACATCTCTGAACAAAAAGAGTGGGGCAATTCTGGCTGCTGAACCAGGCAAACGGGGGCTTCCAATGCATGCAGATCTGCCTGAGCATGAGGCAGAGAGGGCACCCCTGTACCCAGATCTCTGCACAGAAAGATGTGGTGACTCAGGCTGTTAGTCTATGCTAGCAGTTGCTCCTAATTCTTGGAGATCTGCTTATGTATAGAGCAAAGAGGGCCCCACTGCACTACGATCTATGCACAGGAAAAGTGGGGTGGCTTAGGCTGCTGATCAAGGTGAAGGGATGCTCAAAAAGCCTGGAGATCTGCCTGGCTCTGGAACAGAGAAGACCCTTTTGCACAAAAATCTTAGGGGAACAGGCTGGGGCACCCAGCAATGGCACATGTAGACCAGATCCAGGTTGTCAAGCTGGCCCTGGCTGCAGGTCTCATCATTCAGGAGAATTGTGATTGGGGAAGGGCACAATTCCAGTGCCAACTGTTGAGGCACTTTCCAAAGTTCTGGCTGCGGTGGCCCCTACCCTGCTCCAAAGAAAGCAGTTCAATTGCTGGCCCAAGACTAAAATGCCTACATGTCCATCATGCCAGCTCACCACAGAATGGCTGATTTTATATGAACTCAGGTTAAAAATTGTGTGCTGTTCTCAGTCCCACATCTAGGGAAATGCTTGCAGCTCTTTCTGGTATCTTTCCCTCACAGCATCTCTAAGCCTCTCCCTAAGTTACCTCCAGGACCTGGGAGAAACAGAGTGTTCTTCCTTGACCTGGGTTGCTCAAATACCCAGTGGAAAAGTGTGTCACAGAGGGAGGTTCTCTGCTTCTCTCACGTACTGGGGCTTCACTCACTTTTATCAGCCAGTCTCTGTCATGGGGCTGTTTGCCCACATTTTCCCCCACCAGGATCTGGGATGTCCTTCATGATTCCAGTGGATTCCCATTTTCCTTCCTGAATTAAAGTTCACAGAGTTGGTCTTTATGCACTATCTTGCTATTTCCGAGTGGCTGAGGCACACTAAAAGCCTCTAATCCACCTTCTTCTAAATTTTTTCTTTGAGGGGAGAAAAGAAAACTGTAGTGTACCACTCAATATATCAACAAGAACAGTGAATGAAGGAAAAAGTGGCAGAGATTATCTAAATGCAGTATATAAAATATGTATGTGTGAATGTGTATGTCTGCATATATAACTGTGTATAAATATAGTTTGAGACCACTCAGGCCTACTTTTTATTTTTACTTTTTAAAAAAGAACTACAAATCACCATCACTGTCTGTGGCAGGTCCATTATATTTGCCTGTCCAGCTTCCCTTCCTCTTCTTGTGGCAACCACACCCGATGCCTCTTTCAGAGGGCAACCCCGGCTTAGTCTCAGTAGCTCTGATGAGCTGTTAGTTACTGTGCCTTGGTAACTCAATCCAAGATTGTCCAATCAGAATCTGACTCCTGAGAATTTAAATCTAGATAAGGGCCATACAAAATAGCTGGAACCTAACCATTCCAATTTCCCAGGAACTATGTTTTGATTGTGAGTCCTCTCACTATCCCAGTTCTTGCTCTTGAAGCTTGGTTGTTTAAGTTTGCCTTCAATTTCTGTTAATTACCTAATATGTTTCCAGTATATTTCATTTTTTCATGATGTTATCCAGATAGCATTTCTCTTGCCAGCAACCAAAAAACTCCAACTGATAAGAGAGACACATTTTGAGAGCACACCTTGTTTCGGTACACTATTTGTAGGGCACTGTTTCTCAATGAGCATTTAAAGCACTACAAAAATCCCACCACTTCATCCATGAAACCCTTTCAGATTGTCATAAAATCAAGAGCCACTCTTGTGTTTATCCTGTTAGCCTAACAAAACCCTCCACAGGCTATCTATTTTCTAACTAAAGGTTTGAAATCTCCTGTTACGAATATCCAGTACAGAGTCAAATGTCCTTGTCTCTTTTGACTTGCATATTTAACACCTTATGTTTCCAGTATATTTCATTTTTTCATGATGTTATCCAGATAGCATTTCTCTTGCCAGCAACCAAAAAACTCCAACTGATAAGAGAGACACATTTTGAGAGCACACCTTGTTTTGGTACACTATTTGTAGGGCACTGTTTCTCAATGAGCATTTAAAGCACTACAAAAATCCCACCACTGCATCCATGAAACCCTTTCGGATTGTCATAAAATCAAGAGCCATTCTTGTGTTTATCCTGTTAGCCTAACAAAACCCTCCACAGGCTATCTGTCTATCTTCTAACTAAAGGTTTGAAATCTCCTGTTATGAATATCCAGTACAGAGTCAAATGTCCTTGTCTCTTTTGACTTGCATATTTAACACCTTATTGCCTATCTGTATACTGCTTTACATTTACACTGATTTATTAAGTCACATATGCCTCTATTAACATCAAGTATGTCATTTTTACCTTAGAATATATGCAAGTAAAATGCATAATAACATGGACTGTGCACAATTATCATTCACCATACACAATAATATGCATAGTTACATGCACAATTCAAAACCACACCTGTGAAGGGCAATAAACAAACACATGCACGTTGTAAAATATTCATTAGTCGTTAAAGTAAAACATAGAAGTCCCCCTAAACACACACTTCCACTGACCCTGCAAATCTCCTCTCTATAAATTACGGCTAACAGTTGGGGTGTTAGATTTGTCTCAGTATCTCAGCAATGACTCACTCACAGTAATAGTTCTTTAGAGGCCTATAAGCAGACTGAATGGAAGAGTTAAAATGGGTTAGTGGTTAAAATCTCCCACCAATAACCTAAAAAATTGAGAGTTATTTTTATCTTACTTTTCTAAGATATTTTTCAAGGCAATTGTAGAAAACAATGAGTATGGTCATATTTTACATTAGGAAGATGAGTCAAAAAAGGATTTAAATGAGTTTCTGATTTAAATACGTTTCATTTCTTTAATAAGTTTTTCCAAGAAAAAGAAGAGTTAGAGAAAAGAATTTGCATTTTTGAGGGAATGTTTTTACAAATATCATCTGGCTGATTCAATCATAAACAAGAGTAATTTCATAATACCAATATCGAATCACAATCAGTCATAGCTATTCATTAGCATATTCTATAAGAATTTCTTAGGAGGAATACTATTTTGGCATAATTTGAGTTAACAAAAAATATGTACTGTATAATTTTTTTACCAAGTTAAACATGAGCCAAGACTTAATATACACTATAGACCAAATGGATCTAATAAATATTTACAGAACATTTCATCCAAGAGCTGTAGAATACACATTCTTTTACTATGCCCATGGATAGACCATATGTTAGGTCAAAAACCAAGTTTTAAACATTCAAAAAAATTGAAATAATATCAAGCATCTTCTCTAACCACAATGGAATAAAATTAGAAATTAATAACAAGTGGAATTCTAGAAATTATACAAATACATAGAAACTAAACGATATGCTCCTGAATGACCAGTGGGTCAATAAAGAAATTGAGAAGGAAATTGAAAAATTTCTTGAAACAAATGATAATGGAAACATGATGTATTAAAACCTTTGAGATACACAAAAGCAGAACTAAGAGGGAAATTTATAGCTATAAGAGTCCACATCAAAAAAGAGAAAAACTTTAAATAAACAATCTAATGATGCCTCTTAAAGAACTAGAAATGCAAGAGCAAAACAAATCCAAAATTAGTAGAAGAAAAAAATAATGAAGGTCAGACCAGAAATAAATAAAATTGAAATTTAAAAAAAAATAAAAAAGATCAATGAAACAAAAAATTGGTTTTGAAAAGTCAAACAAAATGAATGAACCTTTAGCCAAACTAAGAAAAGAGAGGAGATCCAAATAAATAAAATCAGAAATGAAAAACAGACATTACAACAAATAGTGCAGAAATTCAAAGGATAATTAATGGCTGCCATGAGAAACTATGTGCCAATAAATTGGAAAAACTAGAAAAATGGACAAATTCCTAGATACATACAACATACCAAGATTGAACCACGAAGAAATCCAAAATCTAAACAAACCAATAACAAGTAACAAGATTGAAGCCATAATGAAAACTCTCCCAGTAAAGAAAAGCCCAGGACCTGATGGCTTTACTGCTGAATTCTACTAATCATTTAAAGAACTAATACCAATCCTTTTCAAACTATTCTGAAAAATGGAGGAGGAGCAAATATTTCCAAACTCATACTATGAGGCTGGTATTAACCTGTTACCAAAACCAGACAAAGACACATTAAAAAAAAAAAACTACAGGTGAGTATGTCTGATGAATACTGATGCAAAAATCCTCAAAAAACTACTAGCAAACAAAATTCAACAATACATTAGAAAGGTCATTCATCTTGACCAAGTGGGAGTTATCCCTGGGATTCAAGGATGGTTCAACATATGCACATCAATCAGCATGATACATCATATCAACAGAATGAAGAATAAAAACCATATGATCATTTCAATTGATGCTGGAAAAGCATTTGATAAAATTCAATGTCCCTTCATGATAAAAAAAAAAAGCTCTCAAAAAAATCAGGTAAAGAAGGAACATGCCTCAACATAATAAAAGCAAAATATGACAGACCCACAGCTAGTATCATATTAAATGAGGAAAAACTGAAACTTTCCTCTAAGATCTGGAAAATGAAAAGGCTGCCCACTGTCACCACTGTTATTCAACATAGTACTAAAAGTCCTAGCTTGAGCAATCAGACAAGAGAATGACATAAAGGGAATCCAAATTGGAAAGAAAAAAGTCAAATTACCCTTGTTTGCAGATGATATGATGTTATATTTGGAAAAACCTAAATGCTCCACCAAAAAACTATTAGAAATGATAAACAAATTCAGTAAAGTTGCAGAATACAAAAATAAAATATAAAAATTAGTAGCATTTCTATATGCCAACAGTGAACAATCTGAAAAGGAAATAAAAAAGTAATGCCATTTACAATAGCCACACATAAAATTAAATAGGAATTAACCAAAGAAATAAAAGATCTCTATAATGAAAACTATAAAACACTGATGAAATAAATTGAAGAGGACACCAAAACATAAAAAAAATTCCATGTTCATGGATTTGAAGAATCAATATTGTTAAAATGTCCATACTACCCAAAGCAATCTATAGGTTCATTGTAACCCCTAGCAAAATACCAACAGACGTTCTTCACAGAAATAGAAAAATCAATCCTAAAATTTATGTGGAACCACAAAAGACCCAGAATAGTCAAAGCTATCCCTAAGCCAAAAAAAAAAAAACAAAAAACAAAAGTGGAGGAATCACATTATCTGACTTCAAATTACACTACAGAGCTATAATAAACAAAACAGCATGATACTGGCATAAAATCAGATATATAGACCAATGGAACAGAATAGAGAACCCAGAAACAAATCCATACACACACAGTGAACTCATTTTCTACAAAAGTGCCAAGAATATACAATGGGGAAAAGACAGTCTCTTCAATAAATGATGCTGGGAAAACTGAATATCCATATGCAGAAGAATAAAAGTAGACCCCTATCTCTCTCCATATGTAAAAATCAAATCAAAATGGATTAAAGACTTAAATCTAAGAGCTCAAATTATGGAACTATTACAAGGAAAGATTGAAGAAAATCTCCAGGATATTGATCTGGACAAAAAATTCTTGATCAATATCCCACAAGCACAAGCAACCAAAGCAAAAATGGAAAAATGGGATCATATCAACTTAAAAAGCTTCTGCACAGCAAAGTGAAAAGATGACTCACAGAATGGGAGAAAACATCTGAAAACTGCCCATCTGACAAGAGATTAATAACTAGAATATATGAGGAGCTCAAACAACTCTACAGGGAAAAAAAATCTAATAACCTGATCCAAAATTGGGGAAAAGATTTGAATAGACATTTCTCAAAAGAAGACAGACAAATGGCAAACGGACATATGAAAAAGTGCTCAACATCACTGATCATCAGAGAAATGCAAATTAAAACCACAATGTGATATTATCTCACCTCAGTTAAAATTACTCATACCCAAATGGCAGTAACAAATGCTAGTGAAGATGTGGAGAAAAGGGTACCCTTGCACACTGTTAATGATAATGTAAATTAGTATAACCACAATGGAGAATAGTTTGGAGGTTTCTGAAAAAACTAAAAATAGAGCTACCATATGACCCAGCAATCCTACTGCTGGGTATATACCCAAAAGAAAGGCTATCAGTATATCAGAGAGATATCTGCACTCTTATGTTTGCTGCAGCACTGTTTACAATAACTAATATTTAGAAGCAACCTAAGTGCCCATCAACAGATGAATGAATAAAGAAAATGTGGTACATACACACAATGGAGTACTATTCAGTTATAAAAAAGAACGAGATCTTGTCATTTGCAACAACATGGATGCAACTGGAGATCATTATGTTAAGTGAAATAAGCCAGGAACAGAAAGACAAACATCTTATGTTCTCACTTATTTGTAGACTCCAAAAATCAAAACAATTGAACTCACAGATGTAGAGAGTAGAAGGATGGTTACCAGAGGCTGGGAAGGGTAGTGGGAGGGTTGTGCAGAGTTGGGTCAGTAAATTGGTACAAAAAATAAGTAGAAAGAATAAATAAGACCTGGCTGGGTGCGGTGGCTCACATTTGTAATCCCTGCACTTTGGGAGGCCGAGGCGGGCGGATCTTGAGGTGGGTGGGTCACTTGAAGTCAGGAGTTCGAGACCAGCCTGGCCAATAAGGTGAAACCCTGTCTCTACTAAAAATACAAAAACTAGCCAGGCATGGTGGCACGCGCCTATAGTCCCAGCTACTCGGGAGGCTGAGGCAGAAGAATCGCTTGAACCCAGGAGGCAGAGGTTGCAGTGAGCCAAGAGGGTGCCACTGCACTCCAGCCTGGGCAACAGAGCGAGACTCTGTCTCAAAAATAAATGAATAAATAAATAAATAAGACTTACTATTTGATAGCATAGCACAACAAGGTGACTATAGTCAATAATAACTAAATTGTATATTTTAACATAACTTAAAGAGTACAACTGGATTATTTGTAACTCAAAGGATAAATACTTGAGGGGATGGAGAACCCATTCTCTATAATGTGCTTATTTCACCTTGCATGCCTGTATCAAAACATCTCATGCCCCCCCGTAAATATATACACCTACTATGCACCCACAAAAATTAAAAGTATAAATAAAAAAATAAGCTTGACCCTAAAACTTACATCCTTTTTTTCTAGGAGCATGCTATTCTTGAAGTTTTGTTTCCTTGGCTCAGCCACTTCTTTTTGTCTCTTCTGGCTTCTCCTCCTCCTGCTCTCCAAAAAGTGGGTATTCTCTTCATGTGTGGAGGCAGAGGGTACATAGGAAATTTCTGCATCCCCAGTCAGCCTAAAAATGCTCTTAAAAATATATCTTCAAGACATCATACTTCAGCTCTCCTCTCCAAACACTCCTTAATTCTATCTATTGTCTCAGCTTCAGTTACCTCTTTTAAAAGTTCTATGTCTTCCAAATTCCTATCCCTAGCCATGTACTGTCTCTGGAGAGTACCCACGACCCCCATCTCCTGTCTGCTAAACATCTCCGCCTGCACATCCTGTTGACAGTTCAACGCAATGTGTCTTAGATAAAATTTATGTTTTCTACTTTACCTATCCTGTTTTCCATATTTCTTGGTCATGCCAGCTCAAAACCTTCCAGCTCATCTTTGATCCCTTACACACACTCTTTTCTTCCCTCTTCATTCACAGCAGTTGGCATATCTTAGGAATTCCACTCAGTAATGTTACACCATCTTTCCCTTTTCAATGACCACAGCTACTGTTCTACTTCCTCTTTATACTGCCTATTATCTAGCTATTATAGTAGCCTCCAAACTACTGCCCACCACTATCTTTCCACTTCCGTTTCACTCCCCACCATCTAACTTATTAACCTTCTTGAGTAAAATTCTGATCAGGAGACTCTTGTTTATTGACACTCCAAAGCTCTTTTCATGTTCTATGATGAAGCCAAATTAATGTTTGAACTTCCTCCTTTCCCCATACTTGTCAAGTCCATATGTTTACTTTCAGATTTTCCTTCATATGGACACTAGCATTCCCTCTTCCCTGTCTCTGTATGCTTAAATCTTAGATATTCTTTTCTTTTTTCCTGCAGTTTTTTTACATAAGTATATTGCACAATGGTAAGGTTAGGGCTTCCAGTGTACCCATCACCCAAATAGAGAACATTGTACCCAACAGGTAATTTTTAAACCCTCACTCCTCGCCCATCCTTCCTCTTTTTAGAGTCCCCAGTGTCTGTTATTAGGGTAAACATGTGTATCCATTGTTTAGCTCCTATTTATAAGTGAGAATATGCAGTATTTGGTTTTCTATTTCTGAGTTATTTCACTGAGGATAAATATTATTTAAGACCTTCCTCTTAAAAGTCTTCCTTGACTTCTAAGATGAGAGTAAACATTCTATTCTGTCCTCTGAATTTTCATCTCTCTCCTTCTTCCTCACCCCCTCTCCTTCTCTTTCTCTCTCAGTAACTCCTCTCAATTTAATTGGCGTAACAGTTATTTCTATAACCCCTATGTTGTCACCAGGCCTTACCCATCTATGGGCACTGATGGGTCCCCTTAATAGTAATAAATTCAATGTCACCAACTCTTGAACCTGCTGATACAGGATTACTAGGCCCATACAAGTTACAAGCACTTCTAGGAGGCTTCAAGACATGTTTCCCATGTATTGGTGAATAAGGCTTCTCTCACTACAGTTTTTATTTAGATGCTCACCTTTGTTTGCATGGGGCTCAGACATGAATCTATTGAGGGTGGGAGTATTATAAAAACATGAAAAACAACATTATCCTCAGAATTGCTCTGTCTCAATGTCCAAGACCAAATCAAGCTAAGAATAGCTGGCTCTTCTTTTCTGAGGTAAACTCTCTCGCAGAAGTTTCATTAGATTTTTATCCAGCTAGGCTTCTCTGAGCTCACTCAGCCCATCTACCAGCTTTGCCACATACCTGTCTATTCTTCTGCCTACACCCATCCTGTAGTTAGTATTCACTACTGGATGGTAAACTTTTTGAGAGTAAGCCCCATGTTTAAGTAATATATATCCTCACCAAAACATTTAACATAGCTTCTTACACACAGACAGACCTCAAGGGTAAAACTAAAATAAAATTTAAAAAGTAATCCAAATTAACGATTACTTAACAGCATTTAAAAATTAATTCAAATATTTACAATCTTTTTTTTTTTTTTGAGACAGAGTCTTGTTCAGTCACCCAGGCTGGAGTGTAGTGGCATGATCTTGGCTCATTGCAACCTCCACCTCCCCGGTTCAAGTGTTCTCCTGCCTCAGCCTCCAGAGTAGCTGATACTACAGGTTCCTGCCACCACCCCCAGCTAATTTTTGTAGTTTTAGTAGAGACAGGGTTTCACCATGTTGGCCAGGCTGGTCTCAAACTCCTGACCTCAAGTGACCCACCTGCCTCAGCTGCCCAAAGTGCTAAGATTACAGGCATGAGCCACCATGCTAGGTCAATATTTACAATCTTATGTCAGGTAATCGAGGCCCTAGCATTTTAAGACCAGTTATATGCAGTTAGCTACCTCTTTTGTCTTCTTTTCCAATAATCACAATCCCTTAAAAATATTAATAGCAGGGATCTTTTGAAATCAGTTTCAAAAGGTGTTAAAAGCAGTGAGAATTTTGTTCCAAGCTCACTGAGTTGTTTCTAGGATTAAAGAACATATAAAGTATTTAGCATAGTGTGTAGAATGTAATCAGAACTCAATACAAGTCAGTTTATATTATTTTTGTTGTGAAAGCTAGACTTATTTGAAATTGTTCCAAAAATAAATCCTACAAGAAACATCCTCGAAAGTGACTATTTATTATATTATACGTAAAAGTACCCCAAATAGTGTACATTACCTCCAGCTTATGTTAAATTCTGTATTTGTCAATAATAACCTGTAATTTAATTGAAGTTAATCATATCTCTTAATTAGCTATCCCCATTATTATAACAAAGAACAGTTACCAGGAAAATCTAGCCATAGTAACCCACATATAAATGAATGCTTTCAGTAAGCAAATAAAATAATTTCAACAAGTTTCCAGGCCATTTAACTAAGTACTGCTCTACTTAGATCTCTGGAGTAAGATCAGAATATCTAGATTTCTAATTGAGGTGGCTCTAAAACATCCCATTGAAAACAGAGCCGTATATGTCCCTTAACCAAACAAGCAAGGAGAACTCAAGAATTTCAAGTAAAAACATGACAGACTTCTATAGGAATGAACCTTAATTGAGTTGGCAGGTTAAATTGCTGGAACTGATACAGTGAAAGAAGATGAACCCCAAGGGAGGGACATTTCACAATCAAATCGGAAATGGTACATCCTTTCTCCTACACACAAATCCATAATTGAAAAAAAAGACTGAAAACCTTTCCTCCCACCATTGACCTTCTGAGTAGTTGTGGTAGGACAAATTTCATCCTCAATATTCACAACAAGATCTTGATCTTTTTAGCACCTGGTCAAGTTTGCAAAGTCACTAAATAAAACCTAATCCAATTAGTTTCTCCCCAGTCAACTTTCTTTTCACTTCCATGAAATGTGCTCTTTCCACACAATAGATGAAATAGCACCCACTACATCATGCCGGTTACAATCCTCATGAGATGACAGACCCTTGCTTGTTGAGGACACATTCACAGAAAGAACACTTAAGTGAGAGGAAACTCAGAGGCCAGAAACAGAGGTTACCTACAAAGTCTACAAGTCATATCAACTACTGTGGTGAAAAAAGAGTGAACCTCTGCAATTAGACCATTTTTTGTGACTAACGTTAGATTAAACACAGCGCGACTATACTTACCACCAAGTGGAATATTTAAGTCTCCCACACACAGATTCTGTTCTATTCAATCACTACACCTTGTATAACAGCTTTATACAGAAATAATCATAACCAACAAAAAAAAGAACAATCTTCATTTCTGACAGTGTTAAAAATGCTTAAAACATTTTTCAAAGGTTATAACCTTATAAAAGTTAATGCATTAACTTCAGACAGTGTTTGAAAAAAGGAAAGAAATATCTAAGACTGAGCCAGTACCAAAGTGAGCTAGTTTCTTAAAACCAGCAACTGTTTAACAGTATTGTTTTCAGTCATAAAAACATAAAACATGAATCTATGAATCTTAATCCCACGAGAAAGAAAATAATAGACTTATTTTTAGACTAGTCTCTTCTATCAAAATAAATGGAAGAAATAATGTCTGAAATTAATAACCTAAATTTTAACTTTATAAGTCTTAGATATTACCCAATAATTTCTCATATCACCAAGAGTTAATAAATTACTATTCCAAAGGTAAATATAAAAAAAAGAAAAAGTAAGCAAAGCACAGTGTACAATCTACATATGACATGTGCATTAAAACAAACAAAAACTTTCAATGTCCAGTAAATTTCGAGGCAATAATTTCCTTAAACTTTTACAATTTTTACAGTTACACACCCAGAGTAATACCTCTTTATTTCTGAAAAGCGTAATTTCTAAAGTTCCTTCTTGTTAACACAATTAACATCAAAAGAACAAAATCAAAACTCCGAGGATACTGCTATCCTATATATTTGATGGGCATTTTATTTTCCAGTATTATGGAAACAAATTAAACCGAACAGTATAACTGTATGCAAATGTCACTCAAATTAAAATGAAATATAAAGAAATATACAAAAAACTTATTGTCTGCCCAGCATAACATGTGAAACAATACTATACATTACATTACATTTTAACTAAGATTAAAAATGAAGATCTATATTTAAAACTTTTAAATAGTTTTTTAAATAATTGTATGACTCATCTCTATTGCCTCTGTTAATTCAAAAAATTAGTGAACTTACCAATATGCAACCCACTCAAAATGACTCATTTTGACATTTAATTATTTCCATGCATGAGGTGAACAATATCTTTAACATATGACCTGATTATAATTAGATCATATGAAAAGATGAAAATAACATGAAAATGTGACTTACAAATGCAAGATTATATGTCTACTTATCAAATACGATTTATTGGTCAAAGTTCAATGTATGTAAATTGATCTACAATTGTTGTAACTTGAATTTGACCCTACTGGAGAAAAAATAAATAATTTGCCTCTAAAGATCTAATTTTTATTCTTTTCTATTGTTAGGAAACTAAAACTATGTAACCTAATGTATTTCCCTTTTAGGTTTTAACTGCCAAAAACTTTAGAGCAATCCTTATTTCCCAAGTGTTTAATTTTGTTTAGTTCATATACTTGAAAAGATTACTTTTAGCTTCCTTTGTTCTGATCCCTCCTTAAATTACTTAGCTGGCATTGTCCTGACATGCGGTCTCCCGAAGTCCTTTCAGGAATAACTAAAAAAGAGAGCCTTCAACAAAAAGACAAAGAGAAGAATTATGGGAAGGGAGGAAGACAGGCAGGAGAAAGGTAGGAAGGTATGCAAGTACCTGTACACACTTGATACTCGGAATTGTCATACATTGCTGTTTCTTTCTGCAAACACCACTAGATATTTTCTAAATACACACGTTGGGAATGGTCTATAATTTTTAAAGTTGAGACAATAACAGTGCTATATAAATATATATAACAAACTGAGTACAGCTAAAAATAATAATAATATCATTGAATTTTTTAATGTCCTAGGCACTATACTAAGTGTTTAATCACTTATTGCTCACAGTAACCCATGAATCAGGCTTTATTATTATTATTAATTATTATTAAGTTACTATTATTATCACCATTTTACTAATGAGGAAACAGAGACTTAGAAAGATGTTATACCCGGTATGTGGTAAAGCTGAGATTCAGACTAACTCCAGAGTCTGTGCCCTTAACCAGTAGCCTCTCTTCACTGATATTAAATAAAATCTTCATTGTTAGTTTAGTATGTATTTTCTAGAGTATATAACTGGCGTATGCTTCTTGAGGTATATGGCAGCCAGCTCAAATAAAATACTGAAATGGGTAATAATTTTATATTGCCAAACCAAACATTTGACTCAACTGAAGGGAAGAAGAAATAGAACTGGACAGAATAGGAAGCTTCCCTAAAACCTCTTTGAAGTACTCTGGATTCATAACCAGGTGCTATGTAGGAAAAATACTAGAGACAGCAGTTGTGATACCTGGGATCCAGTTCTTTCTCTACTGCTAATTAGAAATGTATGACACTGATTCCATGATTCAACTTCTCTGGGAGCCAGTTTCTTCATCTATAAAACTATAAGTGTGATTCTATAACAGCCAAGGACGCTGTAGTTCTGCGACTGAAACCCAGATCTCTCCATTCACCTGTTAGGTGCACTCACAGCTCCAGAATGGTCTAAGTATCACACTGGGAAGAGAAACTGCTCCAAATTATTAAGGGTCAAAACAGGTAGAGCCTAAAGACCCCACTTCTATTAAGTCAGGACAGACAAATCCTTCTTCTATGAGAAAGTGCTCCACCACACTGATATAACTTAGAAAAAATCCTTGTCCTCAAACTTTTCCCTGAAACTCCACCAATTATTAGAGGGACATTTGAAGCTAAAAAATAAGATAAAATAAAATCACCACTAACACAATTAGGACAACTCAGAAAACAAGCTAGTATATAGCAGTAGACATGTAAGTCATGCTGTAGCACAGAATAGTTTAATCATCTTGATAGAACTGACACTTAAAATAAACTTTTAGGAATACATGTGCTCACCTTCTTTTCGCCTCACCCTCCAAAGAAAAAAAATGAGCAAAGGCAAGATGAAACGTAAGTAAAACTGTAAAGAACACAAAATGTATGGTCTTTGTCTTTTGTTTCTCTCCTCCTAATGATCTGTTTTCCTAGGCTTTGCTCAAAGCCTTTCACACCCTTCCTGAGCTGTGCTTCTTGTTCACAGTCCCCCTCACCTGTCCTTTCTCCCATCCACTCAGTAGCCCTCAGAAGCAAGTGTATTGAATTACTTAAGTGATTTGATCTAAGCTAGAATCTTATAACTAAAGAGTGTGATATCTGCATTTTCTAGCAGTGGAAATTCCAGGCAAAAATGACTCTGAACTGGCGGGGGAGAGAGGGTTACGATCCTCTTAAATCATCCCCAAGTACCTGTGAATAGCACAAATCAAATTCCCCCTTAAGAAAAACAAGGGGGTAGAGAGGGGCCAATGAGGTATCACAAAAGAATTTAAAAGTCTGGGATTAGCCAGCACTAGCCCTTCAAGGGCTTTACCCAAAGCAGGAAATTGCTGTGCTGCTCCACGGCTTCCCTACACCGATGCCCAGGCAGCTGGCCAGTTCACTAACCCCTTCCCTGGCCTCTTCCCTGGCCTTGCAAAGACAGCATAGTCAGTACTACCCTGGCCCCACCGTAACCCTGGCTGGCTTGAGAAAAGTTGGCAGAGAGAGTCCAGGGTTGTGCTATTTAAAGCTATAAGCAGCTACTGTGGATGGAGATGAGCTGCTTTAGCAGCAGAGGATAAGGCCAGCCGCGTAAGATTTTCACTTGCCCTAATGAAATTCACTCACCTGCTGAAGTTAGGGTACCCAAATTTGATAGAAAACAGCTCAGTTCCACTTATTAATTACTAATTCTCAGCTAGCTATCCCATCTGGCAATATTTTTTCATTGTTAAATTGCCTGATTGCAAATCGTTAAATTAAATTTTCCTCAAAATATACTAATAAATATATATAATATAAATATACATATAAAACAGTCTACTAATTAGTAATTAATAAAATATACTAATGAAATTTATGTGTGTGTGTGTGTGTGTAGAGTCCATGTAGGTTTTTGCTGTGTACACATCAAAATACCCACAGAAAAATATATATATACATATATACACATATATATACATATATACATATATACACATATATATACATATATACACATATATATACATATGTATGTGTATATATATATATATAGAGAGAGAGAGAGAGAGAGAGAGAGGAATCCATATATGTATCTATGTTTCAATCCAAGCTGCCCACACTATCTCAAATATTAGGTATGACCACTGTGAACCAGGATAAAATAATGGTCAAAAGCACAGGTTCTGAATGCAGGTATCAGTGTCTTCAGTGAAACACAGGATAAGATAATTCTCTGGATTTTTAATCTGTAAGTGGCAATTGTTGACAAGATTAAGATGATTCCTATAAAGGACAGACCTTTGCTTGGAACACAATAGTTAGTATTCATCAGTTTTAACTAGTGTTAGCATTATGATAAAACATCTATGGTAACTCAAGACAACAATTGTAGCAGTATAGTTTTCTTCTAAAATCATTATCTCAGCCAGCCCTGACAATCTGACCCTATGGTCTCCTTGTGCTCTTACTTCTCAAAATGGGCTTGACAGGTACTTTATCAAGGGAACTCCTCTTCATCCTTAAAAGCTCAGCTCAACTAGCATTTCCTTAGAGAAACCTTCTTTGACCCTTAGCCTAGGTCAGATAACACTGTTACTTATTTCAAAAAGCAGCATACATTTTCCTTATAGCATTTATGCCAGCTTATTATTTACTTAGTTCAGTGACTTTTAAAAAAATAACACCTGTATTTCCCACTCTAACCTCATGGGGGCAAATACTATGCCTGCTTTTGCTCATTGTTGCATCCACAGCAATGAAAGTATCAGGTACACAGTAGGTGCTCAAGAATACTTATGGAATGAATCAATGACTCAGCCAAATTCTATCTAGATGTCAATCTATTTATATCCTCCCAAGAAGCAGAGAGAGTAAGAATTTGGTCACAGAAAAATAAAAGAATCCTGGAAGTGTCCCAGAGGAATAAAAGTTAGAAAAAACAATACTTGTCCAAAACAAGTCAAACAATCCAGAAACCAAAGAGGCATGGCTTTCTTTTTTTTTTTTTTTTTCCTCCAGCTTTATTGAAGTTCAATTTATAAATACAAATTGTATATATTTATATTATTGAGTATGCTTGAACACCATAAATATACGTATACATTGATACATATATACTTCATGATTACCACAATCAAGCTTAGGCAACATATCCTTTACCTCACATAGTTATCTTGTTTTTTTTTGTGGTGAACAAGTACTGATTTTTTTAACATAGGTTTTCTGACAAAACTATGATAGGCATGGCTTTCTGTACTTGGCTTGAGAACCCTCCTAACATTCCATTACGAAGAAACTTTAAAAGAAGCACAGGGTTACAAGGCCGAGCTCTGGGTACCAAGAGGAAGGAAGGACAGGAATTCTACCCAGAGGAAGAATTCATCCAACTAAGAATCCTGAAACCTAGAGGGCGATAGGGAGCAGAGTGTAGTGTCATCATATTTATGTTCTGTGTCTTCATTCAGTCAGTAACTCACCAGAGCACCTACCACATGAGATGTAGTGCCTGGACTTGTGGATACAGAAGTAAGCATGACAGACACAGTCCCCACTCTCACGGAATTTCCACTTTATTTCAGAGGAGAAACAGGACATTAAACAAGTAATGTACATGTGGCCAGTGCTCACAGAACTACAAGTTGCTGTAGTAATAACACTGACTGAAAAGTCAGTATATACACATATTTTGTATTTGTCCAAGGAAATAATCCCAAGAATATTTTTATGATGTCTCTTTTTTTTAATTCTCTCTTTAAAAAAAAAGTTTCCATGCTAATTTGTATTGGTTTCTGTTGCTTAGCAGGAGTAAACTAATTTAAGAGACACACTATATATCTACTTTTAGGTTGAACTCAAGTGAGGATTTGGTCAAGATGATTTCAAAGTAGCTAAAAGAGAGTATTTTAAATGTTCTGACCACAAAGGAATGATAAATATTTGAAGCAATTAATACATTGATTACTGATTTTATCATTCTATGGTGTATACACATAAGAAAATATCACTTTTACCCCATAAATATATGCAATTATTGGTTGTCAATTAAAACTAAAAACTAAAAAAAAAAAAAAACAGATGCTGCTTCTCCTTCACTAGCTTGTACGTGAAAGTAGATGAGATGGAAAATGAGAGGAAAAAATAACTTATGCAAACAAAAGCATAAAAACACTACTCAGGAGGATGGAATTTATTTATATAAAATCTTAGGTACCTCAAAAAGTTTCAAGTTCGTAACACTCTCTTTATTTTATGAAAGTTACACACAAGGGAAAACTGAAAACATCAAAGGAAAGCCCTCAATTCACCTCTCAAGAATGGTATTTAATTCTCCATTCCAAAATCCATACCAATCAGTCTGTCAATATTAATTTGTCGAGTACACACTGTATGCCAAGAATTGTTAAAACCCCAAGGAAAGAGTTCTCCTCAGTAGACCCATGCCTTCCCCAACAATAAATGTAAATAAAAAATGTAATATAAATTTGAGATGCCAATAATGGCTAAAGAGAATATCAAAAGCACCAATATACAGTAAAGTAATTAGGGTTTCTGCTTTAGCTAGAATGGTCAGGAAAATCCTTTTTGAGGAAATATAATTTAAATTAACACTCAAATGATGAATATGAACCCCTATTTATTATAAAAGTCCAGAAAAGAATATTCTTACAGAAGAAAAGCTGATCCAAAAGGCCAGAGGCAGGAAAATTTTAAATTGTTTGAAAGACAAAAAGGCCAGAATGGCTGAATACAGTAAACGAAGTAATGAGTCGAGGGAAAATGACATCAGGGAAGTATACTGAAACCAGATCTTGTAGAACAGTGGCTATCAAAATGTAGCATCATATGGGAACTCTTAGAAATGCAAACTTTCAGGCCTCTCTACAGACCTGCTGAGTCAGAAACTCTGTGGTGGTGCCCAGAAATCTGTTTTAGCAAGGCTTCCAGGGGATTCTGATGCCTACTAAGATCAGTGGCCTCTTGAAGAGAACAGTAATTCTCAACCCTAGTTATATATTAGAATCATCTGTAGAAGCATTTAATCTACTTATGCTGAGCCTTACCCAAGACCAAATGAATCTCTATATCTGATGATGGGATCTCGATATATACACGTATGTCGAGATGCTGCATAGGTGTGAAGCCTGGCAGCAATATATATATATATGCTCTTTAGGTATATATATATGCTCTTTAGGTAATTTTGATACACAATGTTTATTGCAAACACTGAAATGGAGTCTTAAAAGTCATAGTAAGATGTTTGGAATTTAATGAGAAGCCACCGAAGTCTTGTAAACAGAACATTTTATCAAACTTAGAAATGCCAATTCAGCTTCTATGTAAAGAAGGGGGCAATAATTGACCGAAAACACCAGTCAGGAGGTCATTGTCATATCCAGGGAAAAGATGACAGTGGTTTTGTCCAAAGTTGTAACATTGGAGATATAATAAGTAGATTCAAACATATTTCATAGAGAAACCTAAAAATGTATTATGGATTTGATAGGAGATATTTGAGGGAAAAAAAAGAAGAGTCTAGGATAATAAGAATCTAGGTTTTTGGCCTGAGAAATGGTGCCCAACTTTTCTTTTTGGAGGAAAGCATTCAGGTGTGTCTATCAAGGGTTGATCTTTGGCCAGGTTAAATTTAGACAGCCAAGTGGAGATGCTGAATTGGCTGCAGAATATACATACGATTCTGGAGCTCAGAAGAGAAGTCAGAGCCAAACCCAGACACATACAAATCATCACTGTATAGGTGGTATTTGAAGCCACGGAATCAGATGAGATCTCTAGGTTGAGAGTAGAAATACAGGAGAGGGTTGGGTAAAGCACAGAGCTGGTGTAGAAACAGGGTACGTGGCTGGCTTGTGGGAGCCCAAGGAGAGTGATGGTCCTCAGGCTGTTGAAGCGCAGGACAACTGAAGATCTTAGGCTTTCTCTGTTGCCTTGTGGCACAGTTCTACCCAGTTCATGGAGGCAAAATGGCTTTAGAAACTCACGAGCATTTCTTAATGACTACTGGCCACCAAATAACAGCACCAATATCCCCTTCAAAGCTCCACCTTATACCAGGGAATCTTTCCCTGAACCAAATGAGGAAACCAAGGATCAGACACATTAGGTGGCTTGTCTAAGTTCACACAGTTTCTGTATGCTGCCAGAACATGGCCTGGGGAGATGGCACTCATGTGTGCCTACAAAGAACACGTAGCTTCCAAGAAAGGGGGACTAAAAGAGGGAGTTAAAGTTGTGCAAAGTTAATCCAATCTGGGACTGACAGGTGCTGAGTCAAACTGGCAGGGATTATGACTGAGCATTGGGAAGGGGCCAGATACTATTACAGACAAAAAAAAAAAGTTGAAATTCCTTACCAGAAAAAGGAAATCAGCTAGGAAAAACCAGTATCCAGTACCATTGCACACAAACAAGAAACAGACAGTAGAGTTTTAGAGTCTGTCAGTAACTGAGAGCGTGATAGAAATGCAAACTTTCAGTCCCATCTGCAGACCTACTAAATCAGAAACTCTGAGGTGGAACCCAGAAGTCTGTTTTAATAAACGCTCCAGGAGATCCTGATGCCCACTAAGGTCAGAAGCCCCTTAGGGAAAACAATGATTTTCAGCCCTATTGCATATTCCTCAAATGCAACACAGGAGGACTTTCCAGGGAAATGGAAATCATCAATAGAGCTGGCACAACACTCCTATCTTGAAGTAACTTGGTGCTTCCCTAACAGTCCATCTAAGGGACAGTTCCTTCTGCTCTTAATAATTTAATATGCGCGCACACACACACACACACACACACGTATAACTTTATATATATCTATCTTTACACTAATTATAATACAGTCATGTGTTGTTAATGACTAGGATATGTTCTGAGAAATGCATTAGGTGATTTCATCACTACATGAACACGATATGATGTACTTACACAACCGTACATAGTATATCCTACTACATATCTACTACATACCTAGGCTGTATGGCACAACCTATTGCTCCCAGGCTGCAAACCTACACAGCATGCTACTACACTGAATATTATAGGAAACTGTCATAACATAGGAAGTATTTGTGTATCTAAACATATGTGAACATAGAAAAGAAATAGTAAAAATACGGTATAAAAGATTTAAAATGGTACACATATATAGGGCACTATATGGAGCTTGCAGGACTGGAAGTTGTTCTGGGCAAGTCAGTGAGTGGTAAGTAAAAGTGAAGGTCTAAGTCGTTATTGTAGGCTCCTGTATAAACACCACACTTAGGCTACACTAAATTTATTTTTAAAATATTTTTCTTTCTCCAATAATAAATTAACCTTAGCTTACTGTAACTTGTTACTTTATAAACTTATAATTTAAAAAAATGATTATTTTATAATTATACTTAGCTTAAAACACAAACACATTGTATATCTGTATAAAAATATATTTTCTTTATATACCTATTCTATAAGGCTTGTCTAATTTTAAATTAAAAAAATTTTTTTTTGGTTTTTAAACTTTTTTGTTAAAAATGAAGACACAAACATACACATTACCCTAGACCTACACAGAGTCAGAGTCTTCGATAAAACTGTCTTCCAATTTCACATCTTATCCCACTGGAAGGTCTTCAGAGGCAATAACATGCACGGAGCTGTCATCTCCTATTATAACAATGCCTTCCTCTGGAACACCTCCTGAAGGAACTGCCTGAGGCTGTTTTACAGCCAGCTTTTTCTTTCTAATAAGAGAAGTACACTCTAAAGTAATGATTAAAAAGTATAGAACAGTAAATAAACTCGTCAAGTACATAATTGCAGGTGCTATACTTTTGATGTGACTGGCAGCGCAGTACATTTATATGTATACATATATGTACCTATATGTACCTATGTATATATACATATATGTACATATACATAGGTACATATACATAGGTACATATACATATGTACGTATACATAGGTACATATAGGTACATATATGTATATATACATATATGCACATATACATATATATGTATATGCACATATATGCACACATGTATATATATTTTTTTCTTTACACTGGTTATTTCCACATCTCATTAGAAGACAAGCTGAAACATCTTCCAAAGCTGTAATAGCAGTTAGGTCCTCTGAAGCCTTCAAGTACACAGAGCTTATTCAGAATTAGAGAATTAAAAAATACGTTTTAAAAAGTAGAAAAAGTGCTATTATAAAGTACCTATATCTCAGCATTTGAAATAGTAAACATTTATACACGCAATTTCTTTTGCAGGCCATAATTAATGAGTAATAGTTAATTTGATGCTTTGATCTCTTCCTTGGCCAGAAGGACACTGTCCATAAAAACAAATCAGAAGACAAATTTAGATATTGTCATAGAACATCACAGTCCCCGGCTGGGCACGGTGGCTCACGCCTGTAATCCCAGCAGTTTGGGAGGCCAAGGTGGGTGGATCGCGAGGTCGGGAGATCGAGCCCATCCTGGCTAACACGGTGAAACCCTGTCTCTACTAAAAATACAAACAATTAGCCGGGCGTGGTGGTGGGTGCCTGTAGTCCCAGCTACTCGGAAGGCTGAGGCAGGAGAATGGCGTGAACCCGGGCGGCGGAGTTTGCAGTGAGCTGAGATTGCGCCACTGCACTACAGCCTGGGCGACAGAGCGAGACTCTGTCTCAAAAAAAAAAAAAAAAAAAGAAAAAAGGAACATCACAGTCCCAGAAGGAACCTCAAAAACTTAATAGTTAATGATTTCCTAATTCTAGCTCCCTAGATCTTAAGGGACCAGTGGAAGCAGTAATGAAGATCTGAGAATGAATGTCATTGTTTCATAAGACTGGACAAAATGGTACAGGTCTATGAATAAGTTGTTTTATTGGAAAGGGGAATCAACCAGTGTAGAGGAAGAGTAATTTGTACTCATAGTGATCTTTGACCAGAAATTTTGTATGTTTTTATGTTACTAAAAAGTAGAAAAAGTGATCATTACACAGTTTGGTTTACAAAATATTTTAAATAACATTCAACAAATGGAACAAAAAGAATCACTGACCTAATTCAAACTCCTGGTTTTTAAGTATGGAAAAAAGTAGCAACATAGTGCCACAAATACAGCCCATATTTCAAACATTCTCATAGATGAACACGTTCCTAAATTTTTTTTCCAAGCACAACATATAAAAAGAGATCCCTTTCTGAAAATTTTAGATCAATGGTTAGGGTCTAGAACCAATATGGCTCAAAGAGTCTAGAACAAATATGGCTCAAAGTGAACCAATATGGCTCAATATTAGTGTCTAGAACCAATATGCCTCAAAGTCTTCTCTCATTTTTATATGCTAAGTCTAGGTGTGACACAACAATTGAAGCCAAAGCTGGAAGTGAGGTGCAGCTGACCAAATAGAGATCTCATGGTGACTTATTTTATCTGGACCCACATCACTATGCTTGGTCTGCTTTCTTGTCCAGGCAGCCAGTTAATACCATTATCAGAGCCAGGTATGCAAAATAAAGGACTGTAAGAAGCCAGGAAGGAAAGTGTAAAATATTGGTACACCCTAAGCAAGGTCAAATATCCTGCAAGCCCAAAGGAAGTATTACCCCAAGACTCCAATCACTATGTTAAAGGCATCCTGTTTCACTGATAATGCTAAATGAAATGTTTCCCATTGTGTTTGGGTTGCTAACATTTGCAAATTCTCTCATTAACTACTGTTCTTCATTTTCTCTCAGGCTTCGTACGATCAGCTCAGAAGTTGACTTTAAGACTGGATCCCATTAGGTTAATGAGACACCCCAGCATCTAACAGTACAGTCCTCTCAATCTATAAATATCTTCTACTTTTAGAGACATCACCAGACAGAAGTAGACCTTCCAGAAGTCTCCTACATTTTAAATTGAGGTTGGAAAGTTTTATCAGCTAGTCAGAACCCCAAAGATCTACTTTGATAATGCAATTCAAGTCTAAAAACTACATTTTCTGGTAATTGGAGCTAGGCACCCTTATGCCACTTCTTTCTTCATTCCTTTCAATTGCCTCCACAGAGGGGCAGAAAACACCCACTCCTTGCTGGATGCTTGTTTTTATGGAAGACTCTAGACCAGAAACAACAAAAAAAGATACAAGGTAGCATATTAAACACCATCACTTAAAAAAAGATAGCAAATAATGAGGTTGGGAAGATTCTGAACAACAGTATAAACCATCTGATGCCATAAAACCCTTTACCCTCTATCCCAAATACATCTCATCCTGAGATTCCTAACTTAAAATATTTGACCAAAACAAAAAGCCTGAGACTAATGTTAAAATTGTGACTTACGCCAGGTTAATTTCTATTCCAGCTAGGGTTTGAACTACATCACACCACTGAAGGAACTGTTTGCTACAGCAGAGGTCATTTTCTATATGGTTATTTGTGACATAGTGCACTACATGGTGGTCAATTGTGTAAAACCTCATTATCGTAATGACAACAGCAATAAGAAGTCTATCATGGGTATTATATTTTTGTCTCAACTCCAAAGATTCAAATAAGTGGAACAATAACTTTCTATATGGTAGAGCTATATATAAATAAGATGGAAAGTGATGGGTTTTTTATCTTTAGAAGTCTTCAGGAAAGCAGAGATTAGCGTAACCCTCAGGGAAGATGATGTTAAAGGAGCCATACATGACGTAGAAAAGGTTATCTTACAATTACAAGGATTTTCACCAAGGTTCTAATTTTGTGGAAGACTGTATTTTCCACAAACTGGCTCACAGGCCGAACTGGGTTACTGCAGCATATCTTATTTTGCAAACTTAATCAGCATTATTATTAATCACAAAATGCTAAAACAAATCATTGTAAATGGAAAAAGAAGAGGATTTCAGTAACGCTGATTTCCTAAGGGCCAGGCTGTGTGGAAGATGCATTAATGCTCTTGGTAATGCCCTAATCTGACAAGCATTACTTCCCCATTTTACTGAAGGAAAGAGACCTTAGCAAGGTTAAATAACTTGCTAAAGGTCATGAGGCTGGTAAGTGATAGAACTGGAACTAGAGTCCATGTTTGTCTAATTCTAAAACAACACTGTGATCAATCCCAACATGAGTCCTTTCCTTTGACCATTTTACAAAAGGCTTGACTTCTGTCATCAACAGTACTTACTTTTTTAAAAAACTGAACTCTCCCAAAGTATCATAACTCAGAATAATTTGGCCACTATGCATTTTCATTCATGCTTATTGATTATTCCCACTAAAAAACCCCAAATTTAATATATTCTAAACATTTTATAAAATTAAAATGTAACAGGTAAGATTCTAAAAAGATGATAGAATAGGAAGCACCAAGAATTTCCCAACTAAGGCAACAATCATACTGGCAGAATCTGTCTGATGATAGGATTTTGGAACTCTGTAGTCTACTGAAGGCTTACCACTTCCAGGGGAAGACTCAGGTAATAAATTATAGTTAATTTTAGTCAACTTCAGCTCTTAGCACAGTAGCAGTTACCAGTACCCCAACCCTCAGCCCTGTGGCAGGCAGCTGTGCACATATTTCTAGAGCAGCTTGTATAAAACCTGCAGGAGCAAATGTGGGCAAAAAGGGCCTTGTTCTCCAAATATCTGGGATCCATGCCCTGATCACTGATGCTTCTGATCATGGAGATTTAGACAAAGAGTGACAGCCTTTTTTGTTATTCCCTGCATTGTTGCAAATTCCTCCTCATCTGACTGAAATGATTTTTAGGGAATTTAAAGAGACAGCATTTTTTTTAATTTTTCTCTTTTTCTCCTTTTGTGAACCAGAGATTGAATACTAGGATAGTCAAAAGCAACTACATATACAAGAAAAATTTGAAAGTCATTGTGCATGCCCAGGGAAAGGCACAGGCTCAGAAAAGACCTGAGAAGACCTTAAGTTTACAGTTCAGCCTAATCTTCAGAAAAGAGGCACCCTACAACAACTACAAACAAATAAACAACAACAACAACAAAGCAAACAGCAAGCCGTGAGGAATGGGAGGAAATCTGATTTCCAGAGATACAACACTATTAGGTTCAGAAGCTCAGTTTAAAACCAAAAATCACAAGGAGCACAAAGGAACAGAAAAGTATGATCCATTCAAAGGAAAAGAAAAAAACAATAGATAGTGTTCCTAAACAAGACCTAGTGGCAGTAGTAGCAGATCTACTAGACAAATACTTTAAAACAACTGTCTTAAAGATGTTTAAAGAATTAAGACACACATGGAGAAAGTCAAGAAAGTGATATATGTAAAGAAATGAAAACATCAAGAAAGACAGAAATTCTAAAAAGAAACCAAAAAGAAATTCTGCAGTTGAAAAGGAAACTAACTGTACTGGAAAATTCACTAGAGGAATTCAAAGGCAGATTTGAGCAAGTAGAAAATTAGTAAACTTGAAGGGAGGACCATGGAAATACCAAGTCTGAGAAAGAAAAAAGATTGAAGAAAAGTGAACAGAGCCTAAAGGACCTGTGGAACACTATTAAGCAGACCAACATACATATTGTGGGAGATCCAGAAAGAGCAGAGAAAAAGGAAGAAGCAGAGAAAACATCTGAAGAAATAATAGCTGGAAACTTGCCAAATTTGATGAAAGACATAAGTATAAACATCTAAGAAGCTCAATAAACTTCAAGTAGCATGAATTCAAAGAGACTCACACCAAGATACATTGTAATTAAATTGCTGAAAGACAAAGACAAAGAGAGAATTTTTAAAGAAGGAAGAGAGAAGTGATTCATCACATTACAAGGGATCCTCAAGACAATCAGCAGATTTCTCATCAGAAACTTTTAGATTCCAGAGGCAGCAGACTGATATATTCAGAATGCCAAGAGAAAAAAAAAAGGTATACCAAGAATCCTAATTTGGCAAAACATCCCTTCAAAATTGAGGGAGAAGTTAAGACATTTCTAGATAAATACAGGCTGAAGGAGTTCATTACCACTACACCTTCTGCAATAAATGCCAAAGACTTTTTTTTGGCAGAAGTTGAAAAACCCATCTTAAATTTCATATGGAATCTCAAGGGAACCCAATCACCAAAACAAACCTGAAAAAAAGAAGCATAAAGCTGGAGGACTCATACTTCCTGATAACAAAACTTACTACAAAGCCACAGTAATCAAAATAGAGTTATATTAGCCTAAAGATAAACATATGCAGCAGTGGAATAGAATAGAAAGTCCAGAAATAAATTGTTGCATATATGGTCAAATGATTTCAGAAAGGGGTGCCAAGACCATTCAATTGAGAAAAGACAGTCTTTTCAACAAATGGAGCTTGGAAAACTTGATATCCACATGCCCAAAGCATAAAGCTGAATCCTTACCTAACACCATACACAAAAATTAATACAAAATGGATCAAAGACCTAAATATAAGACTTAAAACTAAAAACTCTTGTTAAAAAAATATATATAGGGCAAAAGCTTCACAACATTGAATTTTGCAATAGATTTCACATCAAAGGCACAGGAAACAAAAGAAAAAATAAATTGGACTTCATGAAAATAAAAAGACTTTTGTGTATCAAAAGACACTATTAACAGAGTAAAAAGGCAACACACAGAATGGAAAAGAACACTTGCAAACCATATATCTGATAAGAGATCAATATCCAGAATATATAAACTCCTAAAACTCAACAAAAAACAACAACCAGATTCAAAAATGAGCAAATGACTTCAGTAGACTTTTCTCCAAAGAAAATATACAAGTGGCCAACAGGCGCACGAAAAGATGTTCAACTTCACTAACCATTAGGGAAATGCATCTCAAAACTATAATAAAACACCACCCACCTCACAACCTTTAGGATGGCTACTATGTAAAAAAAAAAAAGAAAAAAAAAAAAGAAAAACAGAAAATAAGAAGTGTTCACAAGAATGTGGAAAAAAATCAAACTCTGTGCACTGTTGATGGGAATGTAAAATGGTATAGCTACTTATATGGTTTGGCTGTGTCCCCACCCAAATCTCATCTTGAACTGTAATTCCTACAATTCCCATATGTCATGGGAGGAACCTGGTGGGAGGTGACTGAATTATGGGGGTGGGTCTTTCCTGTGCTGTTCTCTTGATAGTGAATGAGTCTCACAAGATCTAATGGTTTTAAACAATGGGAGTTTGCCTGCATAAGCTCTCTCTTTGCTGCCATCCACTTAAGATGTGACTTGCTCCTCCTTGCCTTCTGCCATGATTGTGAGGCTTCCCCAGCCACATGGAACTGTGAGTCCAATTAAACCTCTTTCTTTTGTAAATTACCCAGTCTCGGATACATCTGTATCAGCAGCATGAAAATGGACTAACACAGTAAATTGGTACCAGTAGAATGTGGTGCTGCTGAAAAGATACCCAAAAATGTGAAAGCAACTTTGGAACTGGGTAGCAGCCAGAGGGTGGGACAGTTTGAACGGCTCAGAAGACGACAGGAAAATGTGAGAATGTTTGCAACTTCCTAGAGACGTGTTGAATGGTTTGACCAAAATGCTGATAATGATATGGACAATGAAATCCAAGCTGAGGTGGTCTCAGATGGAGATGAGGAACTTGTTGGGAACTGGAGCAAAGGTGACTCTTGTTATGTTTTAGCAAAGAGACTGGCAGCATTTTGCCCCTGCCTTAGAGATTTGTGGAACTTTGAACTTAAGAGAGATGATTTAGGGTATCTGCTAGAAGAAATTTCTAAGCAGCAAAGCATTCAAGAGGTGACTTGGATGTTGTTAATGGCATTCAGTTTTATAAGGTAAGCAGAGCATAGAAGTTTGGAAAATTTGCCGCCTGACAATGCAGTAGGAAAGAAAATACCATTTTCTGAGAAGAAATTCAAGCTAGCTGCAGAAATTTGCATAAATAACAAGGAGCCAAATGTTAATCCCCAAGACTATGGGGAAAATGTCTCCAGGGCATGTCAGAGGTCTTCACAGCAGCCCCTACCATCACACACCCAGAGGTCTAGGAGGAAAACATGATTTCATGGGCCAGGCCCAGTGTTGTCATGCTGTGTGCAGTGTAGAGACTCATGCCCTGCATCCCAGCTGCTCCAGCCATGACTAAAAGGGGCCAAGCATGGCCCATGACTTCAGAGGGTGCAAGTCCCAAGCCTTGGCAGATTCCACGTGGTGTTGAGCCTGCAAGTGCACAGAAGTCAAGTACTGGTATTTGGGAACCTCCACCTAGATTTCAGAGGATGTATGGAAATGCCTGGATGTCCAGGCAGAAGTTTGCTGCAGGAGCAGCACTCTCATGGAGAATCTCTGCTAGGGCAGTGCAGAAGGGAAATGTCAGGTGGGAGCCCCCACACAGAGTCCCTACTGGAGTACCACCTAGTGGAGCTGTGAGAAGAGGGCCACCATCCTCCAGACCCCAGAATGATATATCCACCAACAGCTTGCACCATATGCCTGGAAAAGCTGCAGACACTCAATATCAGCCCATGATAGCAGCTAGGAGGAAGGCTGTACCCTGCAGAGCCACAGGGGTTGGAGCTGCCCAAGACCACGGGAACCCACCTCTTACATCAGCGTGACCCAGATGTGAGACCTGGAGTCAAAGGAGATCATTTTGGAGCTTTAAAATTTGACTGCCCTGCTGGATTTCGAACTTGCATGGGCCCTGTAGCCCTTTGTTTTGGCCAATTTCTCCCATTTGGAATGACTGTATTTACCCAATGCCTGTACCCACATTGTATGTAGGAAGTAACTAACTTGCTTTGATTTTACAGTCTCACAGGTGGAAGGGACTTGCCTTGTCTCAGATGAGACTTTGGACTGTAGACTTTTGAGCTTATGCTGAAATAAGTTAAGACTTTGGGGGACTGCTGGGAAGGCATGATTGGTTTTGAAATGTGAGGACATGAGATTTGGCAGGTGCCAGGGTGGAATGATATGGTTTGGCTGTGTCCCCACCCAAATCTCATTTTGATTTGTAGCTCCCCTAATCCTCACATGTCATGGGAGGTACTCAGTGAGAGGTAATTGAATCATGGGGGTGGGTTTTTCCCATGCTGTTTTTGTGATAGTGAATATGTCTCATGAGATCAGATGGTTTTACAAAGGGCAGTTCCCCTGAACATGCTCTCTTGCCTGCCACTATGTAAGATGTGCCTTTGTTCCTCCTTTGCCTTCCACCACGATTGTGAGGCCTCCCTAGCCATTGGAACCATGAGTCCATTAGACCTCTTTTTCTTTATAAATTAACCCAGTTTTAGTTATTTCTTCATAGCAGCATTAAAATGGACTAATATACACCCTAAATGTTATTTACTCTGTGTATGTATTCATATTTAGAATAATGACTCAAATTTAATCATAGCTAAAATTATTAACTTTTAATTAGAAAGTATTCTAGTAAAATAGGTAAATTTTATGGTTAAACTTTCCTTAAACATGAATAATTATTGCACCTAATTTACTAGGTTGTTGTGGAAATGAATAAACTAATACATGTAAAATACATGTCTCATCCTAAGACGTACTAAACAAATGTTAACTATTGTTATCATTATTTGTTTTGTTTTGTTTCGAGATGGAGTCTTGCTCTGTCACCTAGGCTGGAGTGCAGTGGCGCAATCTCAGCTCACTGCAAGCTCCATCTCCCAGGTTTACGCCATTCTCCTGTCTCAGCCTCCCAAGTGGCTGGGACTACAGGCACCCACCACCACGCCCGGCTAATTTTTTATATTTATAGTAGAGACAGGGTTTCACCACATTAGCCAGGATGGTCTCGATCTCCTGACCTTGTGATCCGCCCACCTCAGCCTTCCAAAGTGCTGGGATTACAGGCGTGAGCCACTGTGCCCGGCCCCTGTTATCATTATTTTATTGTTATCACTGTCAATCCATTATTAACAGAAACTCATAGTTTAACAATAAATTGTGTTCTGTTCTACCTGTATACCATTCTGGACCAGAATTTGAGATACTACAAACTTCTTTTTATAGTTTTTCTGATTTTCCTAATGAATGTGACTACATGTATAAATAAATGAGGAAAGAGACACTTGGGAGGCAACCTCCAAAGTATGACTCATGACTTCCTTTTCTCATTTCTGTTCTACATAATAAAGTTCTGATTGGGATAGACAAAAAGTGCTTCAGACACTCCAAAATATCAGCTGGAGCTGAAGAGACCAGAATTAGAAACACAACATCCAGTAGAACCAAGGTCTCAACAGCCTTATTTCTAGTTTTTTATTTCACTTAAAAACTTTACTTATTTGGAAACATACAGATTTTGTTGTTCTTTCTTTTCTTCTTCTGCTGCTGCTGGTAATGATACACACATTTGCTTTTTACGGTGTCTTTTTCTCTTGGAAAGATATATGTGTGAGAAAGCATATCATCATTAAAATACTTTCTCAATTTCAAAATAGGATTTTCAGTATAAATAAGCAAGTATTAAGAGGAAACTTCAAAATGTTCATGGAAAATGTGTATTATGAAAAACTATGGATAAATTTCTAAATTATTTTGCACCAAAATAAACTTGTACTAACATCACATGTCTGAACAGATTCTAGTTTAAGGAACTAAGAGGAATAAGATATAAACCTCTCTCTTTTGTAAATTACCCAGTCTCAGGTATATCTTTATCAGCAGTGTAAAGATGAACTAATACAGCTACCATGGGGAACAGTATGGCAATTTTTTTCCAAAAATTAAGAATAGAATGACCATATGATCCAGCAGTGTCACTTCAGGGGATAAATTCAAGTGAATTGAACACACAGTCTTGAAAAGATATGTGTACACTCATGTTAATGGCAGCATTATTCACAGCATCTAAAATGTGGAAGCAATCCAAGTATCTAACAACAGATAAATGAATAAATAAAATGTGACATATACATACAATGGGATATTATACAGCCTTACAAAGTAAGGAAGTTCTGAAATATGCTTCAAAATGGATGAAATTTAAGGACATTATACTAAATGCAATAAACTAGTCCCAAAATGAAAAATGCTATATGATTCCACTTATATGAAGTATTTAGAGAAGTCAAAATTATAGAGACAGTAGAATGGTGATTGTCAGAGGCTATAGGGAGGTAGAAATGGGAAGTAATTTTTTAATAGGTGTAGCATTTCAGTTTTGCAAAATGAAAAGAATTCTGGAGATGGATGGTAGTGATGGTTGCACAACCATATGAATGTACTTAACACCACTGAACTGTATACTTAAAACATGATTAAGACGGTACATTTTATGTGATGTGTATTTTATCACAAAAAAATATTGGAAGAAAAAGTAGGCTATTACAATCTAGATAGTGCATCTCAAAACTTGTCAGGCTAATATATATATATATGTCTTATTTTTCAGTATTACTGAATCTGGAGTTAGATCTCAGTTCAATTATATATTACTGTTTCTTCAATCAATACATGAGAATTTTCAGAAATTATGGAAGATCTGAATCTGTTTACTGACACCTATTTAGGGTGACAAACACCATAAAACTAATAATAATCTCTTGATACATTTAGTAGTAGTTTAGTATTGCTCAAAAATTAATCAACTCTTTTGAAAACAAAGTGTTTAAAATGTCTTGTTTTAGAGGCAGAGAATTCAGCCTACCTTAATAAAAAGCCAAATTGATTTTTCAACCCCTTTTTTTCTTTGCAATTTTATTGTTATAGAGTGACAACAGTAAAGTCTCCCTTTTAAATTGTATTTCTGATCAATCTCTCTATATTTCTAATAGTGTTAAATCATACAACTTAATTTATTTCCAGTACTCTTTGAAGACAAGAGTTACACTTGACCAATCTCAGTATTTACCACAGCAATCAGTGTAACAACTTAATACTAGTGCTTCAAAATGCTTTAACTTGGATCAGGATTCCTAGAATTGAAGATTATTAAGTCAAACCTTGAGGCTGAGTTTAGTTTTCAAGGGGGCTGTGACCTCAGGGCATGATTACTACAAAGGCACCATATCAATTCTGTGCTGTGCTTTTGTTCTTGTTTTAATTATAATTTAACCAGAAGAAAATATTTCAGATGTGCTCAAGCAATATTTTCACAGTTCTTAAAGCATTTCTTTAGTATCTTCAAAAACTTACATTAGTTATAACGACATCATGGTTTTCATGGCATTGAAAAGAATAGAAAGCATTACTTTTCAGGCCAACAATAGAAAGAAAAAGTACTTCCCATGCCTCTTTTATTTTCTGTTTGTCCAGGTCTATCCAAAAAGAAATGTGCAATTTTCCCTAATTTTTAACCATCTTTAAATTTAACTTTTAAAAATTACTATATCAAAGAAGAGATACTTGGGAAAAACTATAATCAAATTGATGTATATAAAAAAACAAACTGTGACCAGGTGGTACTTATAATAATAAATAAATGAATAATTTAAGTTAACTACAAATAACTGTTATTAAAAATTATTATTTAAATTTGAAAACACTTTTTTTTGTTTGTTTGTTAGTTTTCTACTTTATTCCAAGATCACATCCTTGGATATTCTTTGTATAAAATAATTAGTCACAAAAGAGAAATACAGATTTTAAAAAAATGAAAGAGGCTTGACATATGTATGATTCTAGCCATATGAAAATTAGACATGAGATGTGAAAATGATCAAGGACTATGCCAAATCGTCCCTCTTCATCCTGAATAAGCACAAACTGCCTGCCTATTTGAAGAAGGAGGAAAGGTGAATGATGTATCCAATAGCTCAGACCTGGCATAGGCAAGCACACAACACTAGGTACATTCTGTCAGCTCTCAAGGAGCCACTGCTTGACCAAACCTCAGGAAGGGAGCAATGAAGTCAACAGTGGTTCTTCCAGACTAATTAAACTGGAGGACTCTTATCATTCTTCATTCAGAAAGGGGCCAATGTCTGCTGCTTTGTTCCTACTCCCTGGAAATTAAAGGGCATAAGAGCTTTAAGCGTCTTCCAATCCTGGTGTAGCCTGGTGTAGGTACCTGGAGGTGAAACATTGCTTCAGTCCTTTATTCTTGAGACCTTCTAAAGTCTCAAATCAGCATGTAATCCATGAAGGCACAGATATCTCTTCTGTCTCATCAATAACACACACAACACCTTCTGTGGACATCTTCCACGAGAGGAAGAGGTGAAAGGCAACAGGTCTTCAGACATCGAGTTCTCTCATTACAGCAGACATGCAAATGTCAACATGTCGAAATCAGCCCTCAAAAACTTTCTTTTCTAAATCCACTGTAAATAGCTAAAAACTTATGCCTATTTTTAGTATCAAACATTTCATTTACCAGATCAAGCTGTATCACAGCTCATAATCACCAGTCAAATGTTCTCAATCATAGGCATATTGGCTCATATTTTTTAAATGGACTTTTTAAAAAGTGCCTCTGCAGCTAGACTTACTAAAATAGGCATGGCAAGAATATGTTTTTGAAGGGATCAAATCACAGAGCAAAAGTCTTAAGGCAGGTAACTAGGGCTGTTTTCATTGTAACTTTGCAGCTGCCCACAAAGATTTCATTTAGTCCTGCTCAAAATCTAACAAAGGTAAAATGTCTCTGATATTAACCAGATGTGACTATCAGATATTTTAGAAGACAGGCTCTCTTTATGGTTGCCAAATTGTTAACCTCAAGCTTCCAAGAACCCCTACCCTACCAGTAAAGATCTCTGTTAGATGCCTCAGGGAGCTCAACAGTGGTATGAACTGAGGACAAGGCAGGAGGGAGAGTGTTTTGACCAGACCTTTCCTGAGTTTATCCAATTTACACTCTATTTTATTAGATAACCTCTAGTGATTTCATCTGAACGAAGAATTACAAATGTTAAAAAAAAAAAGTTGAAAACTTCTGTCCTAGATAAATCCCCTTGATCTTAAAATCAGCCCACAAGGAAATCACTGAGCTAGGTAACCCAGTAGAGCCATTAGCTAGTCAGTTCTTCCACTCACAACCAGTTCCCTCTGATGACAGTCCAGAGGAATTAGCAAGGCAATACTGTTCTAGCAAGTTGAAAAAAATCCAGTTTCTTTAGATTATGAAACACATCACATAAAGCCTACTAACCGAAAAAACCTTTATTTTGGCAAACTGTAGACCACAAAATATGATTGTGAGCTGCCACTACTCACAGGGGAGATTTTATGGTGTTAGAGAGTAAATGCCAGGACTCTGTGGGAGAAATCTATTTCATCTGGGATTCCCAGCCAGAAGTGTCTTCCCAAGAAGCGTGTAAAATGCCTGCCATTGTCATGACTCCTGACCACCAGACTCTCATTTCAAAGGCGTAGAAGTAGAGAGGAAAAGCACATCAACACCCCCTTGCCAAAGACCACCAGAAGCACGTCTTTAGTTAACAAGCTGGGTTTATTACATGTTGCTGAGATGGAGAACGTACAGCAGAGGGAATCATGAGCATCTCAGTAAGAGACTGTTGAAAAGAACCTATTATTAACAGCATTTGGGCTTTGGTTGGGTAATTTTGAGAAGAGTCTAAGGAAGTAGAGCATTTTTCTAGATTGGATGCTGTTAGAAAATGGGGACAATTCTATGATTGAATATCTCAATAATTCTTACCTATAATTAGGGCAGACTAGAGCAAGGATAAAGCTGTAATTGGTAAAGGATTAGCAGTCACTCAAACATGATAATATTGACTGAGAACAGGAAAGGGTCAATGCTAGACAGAAAAAGAAATTGTTCTTGATTGTTCACACTGGGTAGGAATCATTGTCAATTCCTTTGTACAGGAAACCCTGTTGATTTCAGAAACTCACTGAGTAATATCTATGTCTAGATCATATTCCAGGTCATAGCTCCATACGTCACTCAAGGCATTCTTCTGTCCTCTTTGATAAAGCCTATATTAAATTGCCTTTCATGTGATCATTTCATACAATTACCTGGATAGGTAATATGATGATTTCAGTCACATTTCTGATGTCCAGAGTGGGCAAAATCAGCTAAGTGTCACTGCCTGTTTCTCAAACTATCTATGGTGAAGAAACAGTTTTTCTCCCCAGTCAGTACCAGACTAGTATTTTTGTACATATAAAATAAATACAATTCGATAAAATAAAAACTAATTACTAGAATAATAAAATGAAAAAAGACAGAAAACACCAACCCATTTTTAAAACTTATTATTAGACCCAACAGACATACATTAACTGTCAAAATTGCTATAAAAGTTCCTAAAAACTTAGCCTTACTATTGGTATTTGTCTTGTCACAAACCTGAGTCTACATAGCACACTTAACCCTCAACCACAAAACTGAAAAGCAACATATGGGTATTAAATTTGAAAATGAAGAATCGAAGCCACCACACAGAAAGTATTGCATCTTGTGTTCATAAAGTAATGTTATTTGGACAAATTCTGACAGAGAATCTGTTCATTTCCCACATTAGCATTCTGTGAGGAAGCTAAAGAACACTTTCAAAATACTTTATGAAGATATCCAAAGTTTCCACATAAGGAGGAAAATACGGTCATTTTGAAGGAATCTATGCTTCTTTGGAAAGTTTTCAGAATACTTTGAACAAAATAAGGAAATAAAATCTTCCAATGTAATACAAGGAAAAACATTAACAAAAAAATGCTAAAATATTTGTCTTTTGCTTCTTGGAATAATGTCATCTTCGCATTATTCCAAGAAACAAAATTGTCACAAATTAAGCCAAAATGCATATCTTTGACAGCAAAATGCTTTCTAGTGTCTTTTTCTGAACTTAAAATGTAACATAACAATGAAGCCTCCTTTCCACCTCCACCTTCCAAACTATGCAGAAGCCATAGCTGCACTCCCAGCACCTGCAAACGCATATGCACAAAACAGAAGGAGCCTTACCAGACCATCACAGTTGCTGATGGCAACAGAGGTTCCTGGAATGTCCACGATGTCACCAACATAAGCACAGTTAGTCCGCAAAGGCTCTGTTTTCCGGATTCTATACGTAGCACTTCCTGGTTGATGGTTGTCAATGGGATCGGTTATATTCCCAGGCACCAGAGATGTCTCATGCCACTCCACAACAGCCCCAGGAGCTACTAGTTGAGTGTTGGGCTTTAGTCGCAGATGAAAATCTTTTCCAAATGCCGTGATGTTAAAGAACAACTGCTCAGGGTTGGAAGACACGTCCCTCGCTGACCTCTTTTTGTGACTCGCAGAAAGAGTATGGGAGAGATAGCGTCCTTCTAGATTTGTGCTGACTGGAGTCACCAGCTCATACTCTCTGTATCTCTTTATTGGTAAATCTGTGGGGTGAAAAACAGAACTGTCAAACCCTGTACAATAAGAGAACACAGGAGAACATAACACAGACAAAACCTGCCCACCTCACAAGACCATATTTCAATGTGCATAATATAGACATTCCTGAATCAGCTCATAAATATTAAATTTTGAGGAAAAAATCATTTCTCAAATGCACTTAAGTAACCCTGTGTTCAATGAATCATTTTTTTAATTAAAATAGTATTAAAATTACATTGTAAATATTTACATCTCATTAATACATTTGTAAACACGAATATAATGTGTCCATAAACTATAAATGGCTTGCTTAAAATCAAGGCATACCCTTAATTAATTATTGGCATAACTGACATCTGCTAAAAACTTTTAACAAGGTTATTATGTAGAAAAAAAATTCTGATTGTTTTCATTTTTCCCTGTAGAAATCCTGGAATTTAGACTAATTACAATAACTATATTACATGAGTCTGTAATGTATACACTGTAGCTTACAATGCTGTAATTTATACACATTTTTTCCACCGTAACGAACCTAACAACCATACTTCACAGGTGAGAAAACTGAGATTCAGGGGTAGGAGGTCCTATGTCCAAGGTCAAACAACTGCAAAGCCTGAATATAAATCCAAGTTGTACTCCTAAGCCCATACACTCATTCTATCCTACCATGCTTTCCTCCATAAACCTCCATTTTTAGAAAATTAGAAGAATGGGTAAAGAAGACATAATAATCTTTAAATCAAATATGCAGGTACTGGTTAGTCAAGAGGGAACAGTATTCTCATTTTGCACCTTATTCCTTAAGTGGGACAGATATCTATTAGAATATGAAAGAGTATTTGGGACCCACCTTACAATATGGGCAGACACTTATATGTTAAACTGAATTTCACAATTAGCACTTGAACCCCTGGCTTAGCCAAATGTGAGTATTTTGTCTATCAAAATGCAAACACCCTTGGGAAAGAGAACACATTAAAGGAACCATTATAGGAAAGATTTTAAGGCCACAGGACAATGGATACTAGAGAAGGAAACAAGCAGCAGGGCAACAAGGGTAAAAAAAAAAAAAAAAAAAAAAGAAGAAGAAGGCATAGAAAGGAAAATCTAAAAACACGAACTAAAAAGTTTCCCACTTTCACAATTCTAGCCTTACGCTAATCCTATAGTGTGTTAAAGTGCCCTAAAAAATGATATGATTCACAAAACTGCTCACCTATGGAAATCACAAGTTTTGTCATCCAATAATGTATTTAGAGCATGAGATCTGTAAATGAACCTATATCTTATGCTCATAAAGTATCCTTGCAGAATCACTATTTTCATTATTTTCTTGCTTTTTAAAAACCTCAGGCAATAAGTGAAATGCCAGAAGACAAATAAAGGCGTTTACTTGTGCAACATGTTAATTCTTTCTGTGCATGTTTGTTATAATTATGCCTCTTACAATTACTAATGTATTTAAATGAACTATCCCATTTTACTAAATGCATACAGCAAGCAACACTTGTAAATATTTACTAGGCAAAGCAGCAGTGAGGACTGTAGTATGAGTCAAGTGAAGCCTGATTCCAAAACTGGACAGACAGTGTAATCCCTGCTGAACTAGACTAGGCACCAGTATAAACACAGACTTGGTCTTCCAAGAAGGTTGTGAGGAAGATTTGGTCTTCCTCCATGGTGAATACTTTTATAAACTCTGGTTTAGAGAGAAAAAAAAAACTCAAAATATAAGAGAATGAGCACAAGTGTCACAGGTGCAGAGTGACAGACGGGAAAGTTTCCAAAGTAAGGAGATGAATCAAGCCCTTGTATGTGTACTGACAAAACATAGCCCAAATTAACTACAAATTCCTTAAAGACAAAGAACTCCCCATTCAGCTTGGTACTCCCAATATCATCATACAAGATTTTGTATGTGTCAGGGTATCTTGTCAGTTGGATTTGTTTGATGCATATTAAGTTAGTAATACCAGTAACCAGAGAACACTGGCCTTGTCTAAGCTGACTTACAAAACACACTGACTTACAAAACATATTACCCAGGCCCATGAGTGTCTGGCTGTTCCAATAATCTCAGTTATAGCTTTTTCTCTAACCATCGGCCGACCGTTTCAAGGGAAAGAGGAGGCAGTGCTTAATTTCAATGTATGGATTTCCCATCTCCACTGAAGGGAATTCACAAAACCAAAGTCTAAATCAGTATATTGTACTGATGCATGGATTAAGTGACTAGAGAACAAGAACATTTAGAAAAACACAGGGAGCCTTCTCCATACCCAAAAGGATACTCACAGCCTCATACATACAGTAAGCCATACATCCTAGATGTATGTTCCATTTTTACACTGTCAGGTAATATGTTCTAAATTTTTATTCAAAATAAGAATGGTATGTTTCTATAAAGCTTTATTTTCTCTAATGCTAAATAATAAATCATTCCTAAAAAGTATGCATAATAAACATTTCTTAAATTAAATGTTTGAATGAGTCATTTTTCTGTTGGCAATTAAGGTAATGAGGAAAAGATACGATTGGCAACCCTTTGGATTACCATCTCCTGGATGGTAGTTAATGGAACTACCCAGTCACCTGTCATTTATTAGCAGAAAAAGCTCCAAGCTCTATGATTTGTGTTTGAGAATATATCATCTCTAATACTCACAACAATCACAGTAGGTAAATCCTATTACCCCTATTCTATAAATGAGAAAGCAGACTTAGAAGGCTTGACAGATATAAGCAAAGAGCCAAAGGAAAATTCCAGTTCTCATCATTTTGACTCTGAAGACCATGCTCCTATGCTCTCGTTCATTTCTGAAAAATGGAGCATCTTGCTGTCAAAGTCTAATTTAAGATCTGATTTATAAAAGAGAACTATCACAAGAATTACTATGTTCTACTGACCTGCAGCCAGTCAACCAATTTTTCCTCTAGTGTAGCATCAAAAATTTCTGTAAAAGGCTCTTAAATTCTAGGTTTTGGAGGGAGAAACTGGGAGGAAGGGCAGAAGCTCAAAGCAATCAAAAGAATTTTAATCTCAGATTACAATCACAGAAGTAAACCAAATTATATCCAACGTTAATTTACTGCATTCATAATTTTCACATTTTACAGGCCCAACTACTTTCACAAAGCAGGAAAGCCTATGGTTATTGAATGAACTGCAAAGTCAGAAAGCAGTAAGTTAAGTCCACTTGTGATCTTCAGCAAGTTATTTACTTTCTCTTAGGCTCAGTTTCCTCAACTGTTAACTGGAGGTTAGTAATAGTTACAACTTCATAGGTTTGGTGAGAGTTTTACATAAAATCATGTAGAAGATTCAATAAATATCAGCTATTACTAATTTAAGTGTAAGTTAGCCACTCATTAAAATAATGTTGTGGTTCAACTTTAAAGTTAGAAACTATAAAACTGTTAGCTGAGGTGGCTGAGGGGCCACAGTAATAGGTATATGAAGGTTTTTGTGGGCCATAAGTTCCACAGGCACAATTTCGAATGTGCTTCTTAACTGTTCTCCTTGCTTCTGCTCTTCCCCTTAATGGATTATCCTCAAAATAGAGCCAGAATAATTAAAGTGTCAAATCTTATCACTCTTCTCCTCAAACCCATCCCACTCAAAGTAAAATGGCTCATAAGGTCCCAGGGCTTGAAGCTGGGGATTCTCACATCTCAAAGATTTTGTACTTGCTGATTCCTCTGCCAAAGGATCTTCCTCTCAGCTGCCTGGCTCACTCTCTCAATTGCTTCAGACTTTTGCTTAAATGTGACCCTCTCAGTGAAGTCTTTCCTGACCACCAGCAACCATTTTACCCTCTGTCCCCGTTCTGTGTCTTACCTTTCTCCATAAATCTTGTCACCATCTAACATCCTATAAATTTTACTTATATGTTTATTTATATATTTTTTATATCTACCAGCATATATACTTCATGAAGGCAGAAGATTTTATCTGTTCTCTTCACCTCATTTCCCCACTGCCTAAAAAAGAACTTGAAGTTACTCAATAAATATCCATGAATGAAGAAATGAAGAAATGGGTGAATGAATGAGAGCAGTTTGAGCCGGAAGGGGTATGTGAAATTAGCATGCATCTTCTTTTGGCTAAATAGTCATTTTATCACCAAGCCATTAATGACAGCAAACTGCATAAGTCATCTACCTCTAAAGCCAGAATTTTGCTTGGAAAGCTTGTGTATATTTCTCACAGTTCCTGCTGCCCTACAAACTAAACATTTCTTAGTATCCAGGTCTTACCTTTTAAGCTACCAAAAACAAAAAATGGATCTAATCATTAAAACAGACCTCCTGTAAGACATACACAGAGCCCCGCATTCTTAAGAGCAGGAAGCAGGAATTTAGCCCCCACTCTGCAATCTCCTTGGATATTCATAGAATTATAACTATACAGGTCAAAAATTAAAAAGAGCTAGAAGTCAGGGTCCCTAATCCCTGCTCTTTCTTACAGTTCAGACATCTCAAGTAGATAGGATTATTTTTTTCTCAAGTTAGTGTTAGAGAGCCTTTGACCTGCTCCTGCTCTCTGGAAGGAAAGGTTTTTCTCTGAGCACTCCAGGCTGCTCTCTATCCCTTTACTCACCCTTCCCTGGTGAAGAAGAGTGAATTATGTGGTTGGGAAGTCTGGGAAGCATAAGAAATTTGCAAACCTCAGCACCTCCTCCTCATTCTGCTTCCTGGAAATGAGCCTGATAAGGGGTACATGTTCTCTTCCACTCAGCCAGTGGCAGCACTGCTCTGTATTGGTGAGGCCTGACAGGCACAGGGTAGAGTATTGGTAGCCAGTGCACTTGCCTGTCAAAGTGGAAGCCTCATTCTCCACTTCGGCCTTTTCTGAAAAAGATATTTTCTTTCTACCTACATCTTTAGTTTTTCTATTTCTCAACTTGTTCAGAAGCTAGGCAGTCAAGAAGGGTATTTTTTATTCACGATCTCCTCAGTAACTTGAACCACCCCCAAGAAAAACTGTTGTCACATCTCCAGTGGCAGCCTAATTATAATGTAAAAAAATTTTCTTGTCAGGGAATTCTCTTTTATCTAAATTCCTCATTCTAGAGTTTAATGTAATGCCTTCTTCCTCCTTGTACTGTGTAAAATAACCACATTTTTGTATATACGTGCATGAGTGTATTTGTGATATGCATATAAATTTGTGCAGACATATGCAGTTAATATGCACAACCTACATCAAAAGCTTTGAGGAAGCAATGTTCTTTATTTCAATATATTTAAAAATTTTTTACTTTCTATGTTAATGTCAACCATGTTAGATTTTCCTAGTGGTTTCCAAACTTTAATCATTATCCCTTTACACATATCTGTGTTTTAGCATGATACCCTTGCAAATAGTAAACCCTCAATAAATATAGGTTAAAAGAAAAGTTCCCTTAAACTATAACCTGAACGGCTCTGTTCTCTATTGAGAATAACTTGTCTTACTCTCTCTTCATCCTTAATATATCTAAACCAAACTGAATGTTCACCTATTTAGCTTACCCTCCTGACTTCGCTATTTCTGTTCGTGATGTGCTGATTCTCCCAAATCAGGCTAGAGAGCTATTTTATACATGTCTTATAACTTTCCCCCATATGACATCATTCAAGTCCTACTGCTGTTTCTTTAGCAATTTCTCTCAAACTAACCCCTTTTCTTCTAATTGCTTTTAACATCTCATCATCTCACACTGAAAAGCTGCAAGTACCAAGTCCAAATTCCCCACACAGAATTTCTCACTACTAAATATTATACAAATTATACCAAAATACTGTCTAAATTGCTGTCAGGAAAATTATTTTAAAGGTCCAGATTGAAAATACCTAGGTTCTACCACTTACTACCCTAGTGATTTGGGTCACTACATTAGTTCTTATCTGTAAATTACAGGTAATAGTATTGACTTCATAGGCTTGTTGTAAAATTTAAATGAGCTAATCAATTCACAGTGCTTACAACACTGTCCGGCACATAGTAAATATTCAATAAATGCTGGCAATTAATGTCACTATGTTATTCCATCTAACTAGCCTCAATAGCTCACCATTACTTTAGGATAAATGATATAGATTCACAAAATCTGTATCATTTTCACATCAGACCTAAAAATTGCTTAAAGACCATCTACTAATCAAACCCTCCCACTTCAAAAGTAGAAAGCAGAAAATCAGAGATTAAGTAACTTAACCCAAATAAAAACTTAGGTTTGGTATTTAAAGTCCTCTGCACTCTGCCCCTTATTTCTTTTCAATATCATCTCTCATATTAGCCTATTGAAACATTCTGTCTAATGTGCTCACAAGACCTGGCTTAAGCATGCCTACCTTCACAGCCCTACTCTGCAGCATCACTACAGTAGAGGACCACTGTTTTCTCTCCACCAAGGCAAACTGAATGGGGCCGCCAAGGCCCATCTCAAGCCCCATCTTTTCCAAGAAACCTTCTTGGCAACTTATCCACAGAGTACAGACCTCCTGGCCTGAGCTTCCATAGCACTCCCTGTCAAGGCATTTAACAAAAAATCATGCAATGTCTGTAGAAAAGTTTTTTAAAAATCTCTGTGGGAGAAGAGATATATGCTTATGTTTCATCCTTTCAGAAACTATAAGATCTTTGGGGCGGAAGTATAATATCTTAACTGTGTTTAAATGGCTTGATATGTTTGGATCTGTGTCCCCACTGAAATCTCATGTCAAATTGTAATCTCCACATGTTAGAGGAGGAGCCTGGTAGGGGTGATTGAATCATGGGGGTGGACCTCCCCTTTGGTGTTCTCGTGATAGTGAATGAGTTCTCATGAGATATGGTTGTTTAAAGGTGTGTAGTACTTTCCCCTTAGCTCCCTCTCTCCTGCTGCCACATGAAGATGTGCTTGCTTCCCCTTCACCCTTCCACCATGATTGTAAGTTTCCTGAGGTCCCCCCTGGCATGCCTCCTGTATAGCCTATGGAACTGTGATTCAATTAAACTTCTTTTCTTCATAAATTACTCAGTCTCAAGTAATTCTTTACATCAATGGCAAAACCCGCAATTACTTTTGCACCAACCTAAGAGCAGTGTGAGAACAGACCAATACATAGCCTTAGTGTACATTACAGGAAGGAAGGAAGGAAGGAGAGGGAGGGAAGTCTAACCAATGGCTCTGTCTGGAAGTGGAGCTTCTTGGGAGATTGCTCTGTGCTGGGTCTGGTAAGGTGCACTGTATGACATATGACAGACACAGTGGCCCATGCTCTAGGATCATCTTAACTCCTTTACATATTCAGCCAGATATGCTACAACTTGAAACAGATATCTTGGTTTCCTTCTAAGTATGTAGCAGAATGAGACACAAATATCCACTAGTGGATACTAGATGTCCCCAATACATTGCAAAGACCACACTATAGAACTGTAAAAGAACAAAAGTCTTCAGTAGTACAGTCAACGTTGCAATGACTTTGAGCAACTTCAGTATAAATCTCTTATATGTCACACAAATTTTTAAGGGTCTAATCAATACCAAAGCTACCCCAGGCACATAGAATATTGAAATACTTGTGATTGATGCATATGGCTCCAAGCAAGGAAGAGATTTGGGTATGATGGTTGAGCACTAAAGGTCTGGAATCAGAAAGCATTACATTTGAATTCTAGTTCCTGACTGATGCATGCTTTGGCATCTTACAAGCAAATTCTAAAAATTAAGGCTCGCAGAGGTTATCTGTAAAAATAAAAATAATAATGGGGACCAAATGAGGTGAAGTATACAAAGGACCTGGTCCATCTAATAACACTTCGATACATGAAAAGTGAGCTGTTATCATCTAACTAGAGCTATAGAAAAAGAAAGTCAGTTTCAGATTTCTTCCAAGTCCCAGTACCCCTCAGGCCTCGCTCCCCTATAATCCCACCCAGCCTGATGTGATACAGTTAGAAGGACCTTAAATTCCACATCAACAGAGGGCCTAAAATCCAATCTGGCTGTAACAATCCATGCCCCATTACCCAATCTAAAAGACTGGAATTCTCTCCCAGGAATTGGCTGGTTAACTACGATGAAGCGGCAGTTCACACAGGCAATTTCTTTTATCAGGTATAAATTCTCAGTATGCAATAATCTGGCCTCAAGAATGAAATCGAATAAGCATTTTCAAGATCATCTAAAGAAGCAGCTCCAACAACAACATTTCCAAATCCTGAGCCAAGAGTAAGAGAATGACTTTCATCAGAAGTGATGGGAGCCAGCTGCTCCAGGAAAGATGCAAGCAGGGCAACAAATGGACATTAAGGAGGACGCCAAATGCCAAAGGGCTCAGCAAAGCTGTAAACACTTTAGGGGAAGGGGACACATCTTCTCCCAAAAGCAATTAAAAATTAATTGTGACACATGCTGAAATTCTGAACACAGTCAAATTTTTTTTTCCTCACTTCAAATCCTCTAGGCTCTTATCACCACAAGTCCAACACCCTCTTTGGTGTGTCTTTTATTTTAATTGCAAATCTATTTTCATAGTATAATATTTTTATGAAGCTATTTGAAAAATAAAGATCATGGCTTTTTTATTCATTATTAAGAAAGAACGAATAGTTGCATGCTTAAATTCTTCTAGTTTTTAAAAATCTGGCTTATTAATAAATATTTGTTGCAATTGCACAATATTTATGTTCAAAAATGCCATTTAGGAAAGAACAACACATTCTTTAGTGTACTAGAACATGAAATCAGGTAAGAGAAGATATTTCAAAAAAAGAAAAAGCATGCTTTGAAGAAAAATATCCAAGCATTTTATTTGCTACATCTTAAAATGACCAAATAATCAATAACAAAATAAGTAAAAAAGATTTTGTTTTTAAGTGAAGCCCAAATGCCAAAATTTTAACATTCCAATCTCAGTTTTTAAATAAGCACTTCTGCTTATTTAGCATCATTAAGAATTTTACAGACTCGAGAGCTATGTTAGGCACTCTAAAAATTAATATTTCTCACATCTCTTATAATTTTTGCTAGATAGAACTTTGAAAGATTAATATTGAGTATAGAATTTGAAGCTATAAAAATTAACATTTGTCTCCAAGAGCAAAGCCTGGGAAAAATAAAATAAACAAGAAATGTGGACAGCACTGTTAAAGGTTTTCACTGAAACTTTACTTGCAATAATTACATTTTCCAAATCTAAAATAGCCTGACTCATGCTTTTGTCAAAAAGTAGGAGAAACTGGGACAGTCTACTAGGTCACTGAGCTAAAATCAAGTCATCAGCAGGGCTGCATTCCTTTCGGAAGCTGTAAGACAGAATCTGTTTCCCTGCTTTTTCCAGCTTTTGGAGGCCACCGGCATCACCTGGCTTATGGTCCCCCTTCCTTCCTCCATCCTCAGAAACAGCAACAGGGGACTAAGTACTCCTGCTGCCACCTCTCTGGTTCTCTCTCTTTCACCTCCCTCTTCCATTTATAAAGACTCCTACCCTGATAATCCAGGATAATCTCTCTATTTTAAGGTCATTTGATTGTCAACCTCAATTCCATCTGCAAACTTAATCCCCCTTTGGCATGTAACATAACATACTCGCAGGTTCCAAGGATCCAGGCACAGACATCTTTGGCGCACCATTATTCTGCCTGCCACAGCCACTATCTCCCATCCAATGTGCTGGAAAGCTATTGCATTTGAGGTATTACTGTATGATGTGTGACTCTTCGGCATGCATCCCTCCCTTTTCTTTAACTGCACACCGATTTCCCTTCAGGTTAACCATGTCACACTCCAGTCACACTCCTTATAAATCAGGGGTAAAATGCCCCAATCCAGGTGAATCAAAGTACTGCATCCCCTGACCACAGTGAATGATTCAAGCTCATAACTAAATCAAGTAGCCAATAAAATCTCTACCAGGAAATGTACTGGAGCTGTCAAAAAAGAGGTGTCTGTCTTCTGGGGTGAAAGGTAGAATGACAGCCTGGAGATGACAGCAACAGTCTTTGCCACAACTTGTGGGAGATACAGGGCGAGGTGAACCAATCCTACTCTGAAAGAGAAATAAAACCAATACAGAGGAAAAATGAGAAAGATACAAGGAAAAAGAGAAAGAGGGAATAAGAGAAAGAGAGAGAGTCCATGACAGTATTATTTGAACTCTAGATCCAACTATACCTGACTTTGAAACCTCATCAATTTTGTTTTCCTTAAGCTGTGTGAACTGGGTTCCTGTCACTCGCATCCAAAGGAGTCATGACTTCTACATGACTTCTGTTAGCAAACTGGAATGAAGGGAATTCCAACAAAATAACGTGTAAGAAGTAAAAGAATTGTATCTGGTAAACATAAAATATAGTTGGCATGGAATCCATATGGAATAACTGGTTTTGCACCATTCCTTTCTCAACTCCCTCTCTCTACTGCTATATTACAATTAATTAAACAATACTACATTGAGATACAAACATGAAGATAATACATGAAAACAGAACTCTCAAAGAGCTGTCACATGATGAGCTGACTGGCTGGACAGTTTACAAGTCCATGGCACAGGAAATTAAAGTTCCTGGAAATTCATGGTGATAGGCAGACCTACCTAAAATGCAGGGATTAGAACGAAATACCTCTCTTTGAGTAAAAGTTTTTTAAAAAAAAGAAAAAAAAGAAAAAGAAACAGCACAAGTCAAAGACACACTAATAACAATAGTTATGACTCTATCTTGTTTACAACATAGCAGCATTTTATGAACACTATGAAGTAAATAGTAGTATTTTCATGAGACTATGGCAAAGTAATTTATGGATTCAATGCTATTCCCATTAAACTACCATTGACATTATTCACAGAATTTAAAAAAAAACTATTTTAAAATTCATATGGAACCAAAAAAGAGCTCATATAGCCAAGACAGTCCTAAACAAAAAGAACAAAGCTGGAGGCATCAAACTACCTGACTTCAAACTATACTACAAGGCTACAATAACCCAAACAGCCTGGTACTGATATGAAAACATACACACAGGCCAGTGGAACAGAACAGAGAACTCAGAAATAACACTGCACATCTACAACCTTAAACCTGACAAAAACAAGCAATAGAGAAAGGATCCCCTATTTAATAAGTGGTGTGGGGAGAACTGGCTAGTCATATGCAGAAAATTGAAACTGGACCCCTTCCTTACACCTTATTTAAAAATTAACTCAAGATGGATTAAAGACTTAAATGTAAAACCCAAAACTATTAAAAAAAAAAACCTATAAAAACTCTAAAAGAAAAATCTAGGCAATATCATTCAGGACATAGGCACGGACAAAGATTTCATAACAAAATCACTGAAAGCAATTTCAACAAAAGCAAAAATTGACAAATGGGATCTAATTAAACTAAAGAGTTTCTACACAGCAAAAATGTTCATTGCAGCAATATTCACAATAGCAAAGACATGGAATCAACCCAAACGCCAATCAATGATAGACTAGATAAAGAAAATGTGATACACATATATATATATATATATATATATATATATATATATATATATATACACACACCATGGAATACTATGCAGCCATAAAGACAAACAAGATCATGCCCTTTGCAGGAACATGGATGGAGCTGGAAGCCATTATCCTCAGCAAACTAACTCAGGAACAGAAAACCAAGCACCACATGTTCTCACTCATAAGTGGGAGCTGAACAATGAGAACACATGGACACAGGGTGGGGAGCAACACACGCTGGGGCCCATTGAGAGGTGGGGTGGAGGAGAAGAGAGCACTAGGAAAAATAGCTAATACATGCTGAGCTTAATACCTAGGTGATAGGTTGATAGGTGCAGCAAACCACCATGACACACGTTTACCTATGTAACAAACCTGCGTGTCCTGCACGTGTACCCTGGAACTTAAAATTAAAATTAATTTTTTTTCTAAAATGTAGTATTATGCATATGTTACACACAAGAAAGTAACACTTTGAGAGGTTAAGGTTACCAGCTAGAAAGTGGTGGAGTTAGGATTTTAAACTACTCAGTCAACAGTGTCTGTGCTCCTGACCACTTGATAGAGGAAATACGAATATTAACAGGTCCTCTCCTGGATATATAGATTTAGATTTTAGATTAAGAAATGGGGCCAGGGCCAGGCACGGTGGCTAACACTGTAATCCCAGCACTTTGGGAAGCTGAGGCAGGTGGATCACAAGGTCAGGAGTTCAGGACCAGCTGGCCAAGATGGTGAAACTCTTGTCTCTACTAAAAATACAAAAATTAGCCGGCGTGGTAGTATGCACCTGTAGTCCCAGCTACTCGGGAGGCTGAGGCAGAGAATTGCTTGAACCCAGAAGGTGGAGGTTGCAGGGAGCTGAGATTGTGCCACTGCACTCCAGCCTGAGCAACAGAGTGAGACTCTGTCTCAAAAAAAAAGAAAAGAAAAAAGAAATGGGGCCAGTGTAGTCCCAGCTACTCGGGAGGCTGAGGCAGAGAATTGCTTGAACCCAGAAGGCGGAGGTTGCAGGGAGCTGAGATTGTGCCACTGCACTCCAGCCTGAGCAACAGAGTGAGACTCTGTCTCAAAAAAAAAGAAAAGAAAAAAGAAATGGGGCCAGTGTAGTCCCAGCTACTCGGGAGGCTGAGGCAGAGAATTGCTTGAACCCAGAAGGCGGAGGTTGCAGGGAGCTGAGATTGTGCCACTGCACTCCAGCCTGAGCAACAGAGTGAGACTCTGTCTCAAAAAAAAAGAAAAGAAAAAAGAAACGGGGCCAGTGTAGTCCCAGCTACTCGGGAGGCTGAGGCAGGAGGATCGCCTGAGCTGGGGAGATCAAGGCTGCAGTGAGCCATGACTGCATCACTGCACTCCAGCTTCTGTTACAGAGCGAGACCCTGTCTCAAAAAAAAAAAGAAAGAAAAAAATGAACTTTACATGTGAAAGAGAGAAGTTCTTACACGTAAAGGAAAGAGAACTGGAACTCATGAATAATGTCATCAATCATTCTTTTTGTTTGCATATCTAAATAAAAATATACTTACTAAATATGAAGAAAAATTGTTGGAAATGTGATTTACTATCTAAGACCACAGTATCTGAGGAATCATATATTTAATCCTGTTTTACTTGCTACAAGTTTCCTAATGACTATTTTTGTTTTACCAGTCACCTCAAGAGCAAGATATACCTTTTCATGCTGCTCACAATTTGTTCTAAATTCCATGAAGATTCATCATGCTGAATTTGTGGCAATCATTTTCATAAACAAGAGACTGACATTTTACCACAAAATTTCTCCTAGGGATTTACAGTTGGTCAGCAAAGTCATGTAAACTTCTTTGGAAAATCAGGAGGTATAAATTATGTGTGGGAACAGAGGTTGCTATGCTAGGAAACTTCCCATGCTTCACTGTCCATTTTCAGAAATATACAACTCTCAGATTGCACTGTATGAGGTTGATGAGTCTTCTTGTAGTACTAATAAAATTACAAAAACATTTGTATAATATGATTATTCATATTTACTGGGTACTTCAGAGTTAGAAAAATTACGAACTCGCTGCATCTTTCAGATTGCATAACCAAATATTTAAAAATTATATTCAGATATCAAAAAGAAGAAAGAGAAATAATTCTAAAGTGAAATTTTAAAAATCAATACTTTCCTAAGTTGCTAGTAGGAGTTCAGATCATACAGACTTGTTCAAAAGCCATTTGTCAAAATGTATCATGTGAATTTGTTTTTACTCAGTAACCAATTTGTGGGGCTCTCTCCTAAAGTAGTCACTTGAAATGCAGGCAATGACATATACATACACAACACTGTGTGGCAATATTCACTATCATGGAAAAATAAATACTGTTAGGAAAATGATTATACAAATTAGAGTTTATTAGTATGATGAGATTAAAATGAAGTTCAGAAGGAGTTTGTAATTATGTTGAAAAATTGTACTAAAACATTAAACAAAACAAAAACAGTTATACAAAAAATACAGTGTGTATATTGAAAGAAGTCTGAATAAGAACACGCTAAATTATAACACCAGTTTGGGAACTGGAATGATTTTCAAAAATCTTAAGAATCCAGAAAAATTAAAGAATTACAGTGGGCACTTGTAAGACATCAACAATCTGGGAAAACACTGACTAATTAAAAAGAAAAAATTCAACAACTTATAATAATAAAAGTAGTATAGTTTAGGAATAAAATTTGATCTCTACTACGGGAACACTAAAGAGAAGATTCTCAAAATTCTGATAATAGCAATCCTCTTTAAAGAAGCATTAAAGTTCCATTGAAGTCATCATTGTCAATATATCCTTTCCAAGCACAATAACCCAACTCTTCATATCAAAATTACTCATGATTTTACCAGGCAATTTGGAATGGTCCCTAATGGATTTCCAAGATAATCTGGGTTGGCTACTCAAAGTAAAGAATGTTTTAAGATCATCGTCCTGGAAGCAGAGGCGACCTTGAGGGTTTTCTAACATTTCTGAGCAATATTATAATTATTTGGTACAATAACAAGGAAAAGCAGTGAAAGCATGGGTAAGAAATATTTCAGCTAAACAACAACACTAAGTTGTCATAATGGTGATACATAGCATGCTGCACTTAATAAAATTTTCACCTAAGAATCTTGAAGCAGTTAACATTAACCATAATCATGCTCAATGGAGGGACAAAAGATAAATCAGTAAAGCCAACTCCATTACCTTTAGTTACAAGAAAGAATAATGGCTTGAGTAGCTAAAATTCTACATTTTACGAAGGATCCCCTTAAACCTCCTTCACCACACTTTCTAGTACTGCTGCTGGCAAATTGGATTGACAGATTTTAATCTTAGCTTAGCTTATCTTTCCTGATGCCAGCAATAGGGCAAATGATCCCAAGTAGGCTGTAGTTAAAAAAAAAAAAAATTAGTTGGCATTCCAAAACTGCACATAGAATTCAATTCAATTTACCAAATACTTATTACAAAAAATGATAGGCCTAGGTCCCTGTGCTTTGTGGGGTGGAAGAGGAGTCCCAAGAGGCCTTGATAACATTGAATAATAATTGTATAGCCATTGTCACCATCTTCATTTTCTTAGGGACCAATTCAGCCTGGAGAAAGGCACAAAACAAGAGCATTCAAGGAAATTCAGAACATAGATAAACCTTAATATAATAATATCCTGCTTGCTAGATATATTCATTGTATAACCAATATTTGAGGACCCACAAGCTACCAAGCAATGTTTTATGTACTAGAGATACAACTGGAACAAAACAAAGTCTTTGCTCTCATGAGGGTTAATCTAGTGACAATGCTTAGTGGTCAGTAACTAGGTAAGTGACTCACACTAAACCTTACAAACTAAAACCTGAAAAGAAAATGTTGTGAAAAATTATCTCTTAGTAAACTAGATATCTGAGAGAATAAGATTAGCAACTTTATTTTTTTAAGATTGGGATGTAATGGAATTTGCAACTGGGGAACAGAAATAGGACAGATGCCCCAATTCCAAGAGGAATCAGGAGATGGAAGATATGCCCCAATTCCAAGTGGGGTCGGGAAAGGGAAGACAGCTTAACACTAAAGGATCACAATGCTTTTTCCTCAAATGATACTCAAGCAATCTCAGTGGTGGCTTATGAAACAAAAGGACTCAGAGAATTCTTTTTCAGATTTTCCAATTTCTACAGAACTATGATTATTTCCTAAGCCACATGTGTCATTGAGCAAGCCTCCTTACCCAATTGGACCAGCCACACCAGTTTCCCACAATTACCTCAGGCATCCTACCAAGGCCATACTCTGAGTCAGAAATGACAGTGCTCCTTGATACGCCCTAGAAGTATGTCAATGATCTCATGAAACATACTTACACATATATACAGGAACATACTCAAACACACAGACATATATGTATGTATGGGTATAGGTAGGTGGTTAGAGAGGCAGTTCCTGTCTGGTTGACAAAGAGGCACACAACTAGGTCAGGGTTCAAAACCTATTTACCCATTTTTTCTAGGGTGAATCCTATTTTCCCACATACCAAGAAGGTATTATTCCACTGGCTGAAGAGAGAAGGAAGGAGGCAATATCCTGCATGAGACACTATATTGGTGACATAGCTATACATATCCTGACCTGTCCCTATCACAAACTGCCTTCTCTTTACCTAAATAAAAGCCTTCCTAGTCTAAAGGGTTGAAGCATATAAGGTATATTTTTGAAAATTGACCTTCTAAGTTAAATACTAAGAAGTACATATCCTGTGACTCTAGTTATAAAGAGCATGAAAAACTGACACAATCAATTTATCCTGTTAGAAGTCAGGAGAGCAGTCACCTTTCATAATGGGAGAATGCTTGGCAGTTGGCATGAGGGACGTACAGGGGTTCCAGTAATGTTCAACTTATTGATCCAGTTGCTGACTGCACAGGAGCATTCACTTTGTGAAAAATCAGCAAAGTACACTTATATGCACCCTCCTACATCTATACTACATTTCAGTAGAAAGTATTTTTAAAATTTAGTTTCTTAACAACTTGTGGTTTATTACTTATTTATATTTAACCCTTCCTGAAACATTAAATTATTTAGAAATTATTCAGGGCCATGAAATTTATTTTCTAGCCAATTTGTTGAGCAATAAAATAAATAAATAAAATCTACAAACATTATTTGTCTTTCCTAATGTATCTTTGATCAAATAACACGTCCCCAGGTAGTTATATAAAACTACTTCTAAATCAGTTAATAGAAAAAAAAAAAAGTAACGTGTTCAGGAGTGCATTTCACCAAATCTCCAGGTTAGCAGTGTAGGAGTGCCTTTACACATGGGAACAGGGGAGCAAAACTAATTACTGTACATAAGATTTTCTTACATATGATACATAAACCAAAGTGAAATGATAGTTATACTTTTGCTATCACAAGACCTGTGGGCCAAAATCTATTTTATTCAATCTGTTCTTCTCTTCATTCAACTTGAAAACGATAAATAAGAATGGTAATAATAAAAGAGAGAACTCCCATAAAACAGATGAATATGGGAACAAGTAAATCTTCAGCACTACACCCTAAGAGGGCTCCGCCTCCTCTCTTTCATACTGACTTATCTCTCTTCTGCCAAATTTAAGGACACCTGTACTATTTTCTTCCCTTTGAAAGGGCTACCATAGTAATTTACATTAGCGAAACAACTGAACCAAACTTCGGTTCAATCCAGGGCCTCTTATATGAGAGCATCCTAATTCTATCTTAAAATTCTAATCAAAGCTATATATTTTATGAAATTTTTTGGTGGAATGGGTGATCTTAAGACATCTTTTTAATTTGCATATTGAAAAGTTGGGACGTGTAAGTAATCAAATATTTAAGTAATTGAAAATAAGACAACTTTTTTCTCCCTACTTAAGAGTTGGTTAAAAAAAATGCTTTAAAAAGATAAGGATTGATGGCTGAATGTTATCAACTACGAATGACAAGTATCTGTTCATCAACACTGTATTTTTAGGGCAGTTCTCAGTGCCTTTCCTCTCCACTGTTCTCCTCTTGCCATCGAGGTCTAAGCTTGGGAAATACATCCAACAATGCTAAGCACCGAGTAGGAAGGAGCATTTTGATACATGCTCATATATTACAGGCTACATATACACACCTCTGGGCCTAGCTCTTGGGTTTCTTAGTTAACAAGTGTGAATCTCCACTGTGTACTATAACAGGTAGCTATGCAACCTCTCAAGCTTCATTTTCCTCATCTCTAACATAGGCACAATAGTATCCCCATCTCATAGTGTGGCTGTGGGAATCAGTTGACATAATACATGAAACAATCAACACTGTGCCGGGCATTTAATAAACGGCCAATGACTTGTAACTATGTTTGCAGCAGCAGTAATAAAAACTTTTCTTCTAAAAGACAGCTTTACAATATCACCTGACAAATACAGAATTGACAGAGACTAATACTCTGCCAAAAAGAAAAATTATCTTTTAAAGTAATCCAAGTAAAATGTGTATGAAAAGACTTTGAATGTAGCCTGGCTTCTTGCCAGATAACTTTCAGTCTCTGCATTCACAACAAATACATTACTCTAAACAGCTTCAAGAAAGACCATGGACTTCTGAGTGACCTGTTGCAAGTCACACTCTCTGAATCTCAGTCTCCTCACCCATAAAATGGGACTAAGAATCTCCACATCATCAGGAGAGTACTGGGATTTTAGATATTAGCAAAAGGCCTAACAGTATCTTTCACATTAGGAGATAATTATTTTAAAGCAGATTGAATAATAGAAGTCATCAGAGGATTTACCCAAAGCAGGAAAGATTGTAAGAGAAAAGTTTCCATGCTCTGTACTTCATTGTTCTCTTCTATGTAGCATTCTTGCCTTCTGTGGTACTCAAATGTGCTCCTCCTAAATGCTACAGAAGTTGATGATTTTATTTCATTCATCTCCATATAATCTTCCAGCCCCTCCATCATCTTCCAAGTACATATCAGTGGCTTGTACAAAGACAGTAATAAACTGATGCTTGAAATGTCCAACTGCAGGAGAATTTTTACCTCACTATAATTTAGCCCCAGGAAAGTGGGACCTTCCTCCAGAAAGAGGAAGAGAAGAACAGAAATGTTTCCGGACTACAGATTATTTTTTTTAACCACCAGTGGGAAACATTTCAGAAACAATATTTTGCTTAGCTCACTTCATTCCCTTACTTTCAACTTAAGATAAGAATGGCATCTGAGAACAAAGCTTACCTATTTGCACCATTTCTTCATTACCAGCCTGGAAAGGAGGGGGAAAGCAAGAAAAAGAAAGTTACTGGGTTTCATCTTATCACCTTGTGAGTTTTATTTCTACCATTAATGCTTTCCAAGAGCTAACTAATCAGGAGATGCTAGAGACTGGGATTGGTGCCTAAAGCCTGCACCTTGGTTTGTAGAAGGTTCCATGAGCCAATTCCATAACAAGTTGGGGAAGGGAGTTGTTTGCCCCTTTTCATTTTAATTTAACACTTATGAAGCCAGCAAAAATACATACAGACTCTCAATGCTCTCTTCTGAAAACTCGTACTGGGTCTGGATTAGAAAAGAAAGTATGAATTTAACAGGCCAAAATACACCTAACAGGGGGCCTGATTAATCAGATTTAAGGTCAGGAATCAACTAGACAATTTTCTACTTTTTACCCTGTGGTCGATCAGACCAGGCCGACCGGAGAGGCTACGAAAACTAACAGAAATTCTGTACCCAAAGTCCCATCGACCAAGTGCTGATATGATTTACTACAAACAGCTCCCCTGGCGGAGCCTTCTCAAGGACTCTTCTGAGAGCATCGGGCTTCACCTTGAGCCTCCAAAGGGTTGGGGGCAGGGCCGAAAAGAAACAGAGCTGCACTCAATTTAGCTTTAAAAAGAGGAGGAGTTGTGCAGAGGGGGAGGGGAGAAGGCGGCCGGCGCCTGCAGCCTCTGCCCAGGAAAACGCAGGGCAGGAAACGTCTCCAGCCCCCCTCCCCAACTGTCAAACCCTAGCCTGGCCGTGGTACTCCCAGGACACGTGTCTACTGGAGCTCTCCCTGTCCGGCCCAAGGACTTCCTGAAACCCCCGCCTCCGGCTGCCCGAAAAAACCGTGAGTCAGTTCGGAGAAGAGAAAGCTCCAGGAACCCGACTCTGGCGGCAGCAGCCAGAGCGCTGGGATCCCGGACCCAGCGTCCAGAACTTCATTCAAGCGCCCAGACCGCCCTCCAGAAAGGGGAAGCCCAGATGGCCCGGCGAGGATGGGAACTGGCTGCGGTTTGTCACTAGGAATTGTTACGAATGTCGCAGACTGGTGAAGCCCTAGGTGTGACAAGACTGGGCTCCCGGAGTGGGCGTCATAACCTCCAGTGCAACTCAACCCTCCACCCCCAAAAGCCCGCACGCTGCGCCCAGCCCTCAAAACACCGTTCCTGAACGCAAAAGATAACAGGGAAGGCTGGGAGGAGAAGGAGGAAAGAGAGGAGGGTAGAGAGGGGAGGAACTTTTCGGGAAAAGGTTGGGTTTGAGTTTTTTATTGTTATTATTTTCCACTTACTTGTCCATCAGCTGAAGTCCTAACCTCTACCAGAGCGGCTGCTATCAACCAAAGTGACAGGAGAACCATCACGAGTCGAGTTCACTTTCCAACTACTGGGCAAAGCAAATGCCCAGAGCAAACCACCCCCCCCCCCAAAATAAGTTTCTTTAAGAAAAAAAGGAAAAGGAAAAAAATGCAAAATAGAAAAAAATGCTCTTCTGTGCTTTGCTTCAATGAAAATGAAATTTGAGCTCTGAGACTGGCCCCCTCTGCTCTGCAGTTTTTTCCACTTCACCTTCTCACCCCGTCCTCCCAAACAGAGTTTGCAGGAGCGAGAAGGTGCTGCAAGCGGGCACAGGCTAAGCCCGGGAGAGGGGGAAGGGACGAGGGGCTTTCCAACTATCTCTGCCCAAAGCAGCTTTTTCGAGGCTTTTCGAGCACCATTGGTCCCTAAGGTTAGCGCGGAGAATGCTTGGGTTCCCCGGAGCACAGCAGGGGGAAGTATTAGCGAGAGAGACGAGCGAGCGGGAGCGGGAGAAAGAGGCAGGGAGAGGGCGACTCCGCCGCACACGCAGAGGTGGGGGCGGGAGGAGCGAAAGGGAGGAGGAGGAGGCAGGCGGAGGAGGTGGGAGGAGTGGGCCGCTCGCCGGCTCCTGTTGCTCGCAGCGCGGCAGTCTGCTGGCTGCTGGCGACCCGCGGGGCGCTAATAAGGCGGCCAGAGCTCCCCGGACTGCCCCTCCCGCAGTGGCGCCCACGTCATGCGGGGCCCGAACCCGCGCCCCCCGCACCGTGTCAGGATTGGAGACCGCTCGGGGGCTGGTGTGGCCCGGGCTCTACCTCCCACCCTGGAGCCTCTCCTTCTCCGCCTAGGGCGAGAGGAGGGGAGGGTCCAGGGGCGCCACCGGTCCCGACTGGCAGGACGCGCGTTGAGTTAATTATAGGAAGGGGGAGGGTCCAAGGGCTGGTCCTGGGCTGTAGGAAAATCAACTCCTACCTCCACTGTTCTCCCAGCCAGAGAATTCTACCCAAGAGAAGCTCTGGAACCTCCAGATCTTAACCACGCGGTGATCTCCCCTCCAGGCACCAGTCACCTCCCACGTTTTGGCAGGGGGTGTCCTTCTTTGTAAGCTCTTGTTTAGGCTTTATTCGTTTATATTAGTTTTAAAAGATACCACATCCTTTGCTTGACTCACCCAGATGCTTCCGTTTATCACTAGAGTACACAGGCCTCAGCGACTCTTCCTCACACCCAGATTAAGTTATCAAATGATTTCTGCCCGCTGTGGCCTGGCGCTTCCTGAGAGCAAATGACACCAACCTGAGAGTTTGCTGGAATCCTAGCCCAGGCCCACTCCCAGGCGTAGACACCTGTGGGTGCTTTCCGGAAAGCAGACAGGAGGAAAATTAAATAGCTCCAAACTCCACTGACCGGTCCACGAGCCAGGAGTGAGTAGACACAAATTTAGATACGAACTTCAAGACTTCAACTGGACAGAGTCTTGAAGAGGCCTGCCTACAATAAAACGAGCTAGTGTTTATCTTGTTATGAGATGCAAGATAAGTCATCGTTCTTGTTCTTTTTTAAAAGCAATGTGGGTTTGGAGGGTTTCCTATAACTTCGATTGATTGTTTATTCCTAGAGAGGTAACGTGATGGTTGTGCCTTTAACTTAAGCATGGAAAGATTTGGTGTTCACTGATGTTTTATCTGCTAAGTCTTCTCAAAATCATATATCGAGGACATTTCCATATACAAATGAGAAACTAGGTAACTAAATGGCCCCACCTAGTAAAACAGGATATTAGGTCAATTAGTTATTAATTGGAATTAGAATTAGACCCCAGCACTGAAGTATCTCTAAATTACTTTTTTCCTTCAATTAAAGCCTGTAGCATTTTTGTAACCTGTCATTGACTACCTATCCAGGAGTGATTTGCTAAATTTTACATCGAGTTTTCCTATTCATTAAAAAGAAGTAACCCTAAGCATTCCATAAATTAAAAATTTGTCAATTTACACTGACAAGTAAAAGAACACTAGAAATACACATTAGGAGATCTAGGTTGTAGACCCAGCTAACCTTGACAAGTCAGAATAAACCTCTATTTTGGTTTCTCCTCTATAAGATATTTGAGATCTAAAATCATCTGATTTTAGGTAATAACAAATAATGTATTTAACCATGGTGTTACAGTAGGCCCTTTTGTGTTAATTTTACAACATTCAGACATTAGTTATCACCTAACTCCTGGCACAGCAAGCAATTCATGTGACTTTCAGGAAAGCAGCGGCTTCAGACATTTTTGGCCATGACCACAGAGAGAAATGCATATTGCATAGCGACCCAGTAAAAATTTCATGATTCAGTACTTACCTGTACTGCATGCAACAACCCTGATATTTTTCTTGCCATTCTTTCCCACCAGCCCCAATTGCAGATGAGGACTCAATTGATTTCACAACCCAATAAGTCATGACTCTCACTTTGACAAAGATCAATTTAAGAGCATACAATATGGTTTTTTTTATTCTAAATGAGTTCTAATTAATAGGGTTCTCCCAATATATTCTAAGGCAGAGTTTCCTAAAGTGTTCCCTGGAATATTAAATGTTTTACCAGGAAAAGGAAAATTCTCAGACAGCCAACTGAGCTCATGAATTACTTAGATAAACAAAACAAAATGGATCTCCTTATTTCAGACTTCAGGGTACCTGTTTAAACAAAAACATTTGTAGTCCCAGCTACTCGGGAGGCTAAGACAGAAGAAATGCTTGACCCCAGGAGGTAGAGGTTGCAGTGAGCCGAGATCGTGTCACTGCACTGCAGCCTGGGTGATAAAGCGATACTCCGTCTAAAAAAAAAAAAAAAAACTGTGAGTCTTCAAGGGGAAGATGTAGTGCAATTTGGTCTCCTTACTTACATGACCATAGAATCCTTTTTTCTCATGCTTTATCCTCTGTGGAACACACATGGGTAAATGACATTACAAAGCCCAACTATTAAAGCAAAATGAACTTCAAGTTAGATAGGTTGGATTCTCATGAGGATTCAGCTTCAGTTTTCTCAACTCTAAAATTGGTTTCATAGTACTACTTTTGCAAACTCTTCATGAAAATTAACATGATCTTACATGTAAACTCTAGCACATTGTCTAGAATATGTAAGGGCTTCAGTGTAATTTTTTGAATAAAGTGATGGCATATGTACAGATGGCTCATTGGTAATAAAATATGGCAAGGTCTAAAGAAAATAGGAAAATGTAAATAGCTAAAACGTGATTGACTTTTAATTTTGCCAGAGAGGATGTCAGGAGTCAGAGACAGAGTCATTTGAGTTCCTTTCAAAAACTGACCCCTACCAGCCTGCCTTATGTCAAATCCCTTCCCTTCCTCCATGTTTCTTTGGCTCAGGCTACAGTGTTGTTTTCCACACACCCTCAAGTTCACATTCTTGCTCATAGTGATTTCTCAGTCCATAGCACCCTTCCTCTTCCTGTCCACATGGCAAAGAGCATCATATTTATTACAGGAGGTGCTAATAGGTACTCCACAAAAGTACTACACTAATGCTTGTAGTATGTATTATTTCAAAATATGTTTTAAGCATATAAATAATTTCAAAAGTAGCCATATATATTTAGTCTCCCTAATTGAAAATCATCTCCTTTAAAATAAGTTTCATGAAATTGGTTGACATATCAACATTTTAACCTGTGCATCCTCATATCGGCAGCAATTAAGTAAGTAGAGAGTTGTGGGGGTTTTTCTGTTCGAGGCTGACTGGTCAATGTCATAATTTGACAACATTTTGATACCCAATATTTATTGTGTGTTAAACCAATTAATAAAATTTTTGTCATTTCTTGCAGCAAATAATTAATTATAAATTCATTTATTAGGTTTATTTTGGGGAGGGGGGTTCCTTTTGGTTGTTTGCCTTTCCCATACTTTTAATATAACTAACAACCTTCTGTCAATATTTATTAGATACATTACAGTTTTTACATTTACAATTTTTAATTTCTTCCCATGGTCAAATAAATTTGAGAATTCTGCGGTCAACTTTGCTCGAAGTATAAGTATAAAACTTTATTGCGTCATAAGTGGCTAGATTTATATCCACCTCCTTCTCTAAATTACAGGTTCCTTAAGGGTCTTGATCTTTGTTTTGTTTACTCTCTACCACCAATATCTCACACAATTTCCATCACACAAACGTTGCACAGTACTTTAATTACTGCAACTTGAACATCTCCAGGCAAAATTGTATCCTTTTATTCCTGCCTACTGATGAGCTTTATTCCTGGTCTTGGGATTCTTGACACCTAGAACTATCACAGGGGAATATTAGAGTAGGTACATGGGACCTACCACTATAGGACAGTGAAAGCTTGGCCTACTGTCCCTTTTTTCCATTCCCACACCCTATATCCTCATAGAGCACAGCTACAGGACATGCAAAATGAGAAAATACAGCCGATAGCAGCATGTAGAGAATTATTTTGTTGCTCATTGAGAGCAAGAGTCATCCTCAGTCTCACTCTTTCTCTCACACAGCACCCTCCCATTTTATATAATATTGAATTCTTTCATTCACAGGTCAGAGAATCAAGTATGTTGTGTATACATTATGCCTATTTTTTTTAACCGAGACATTAGGTTGGTAAAGAGTCAGGATGTCAAACTTTCATACTCATAGAATACAGCCTGGTGCATAATAGGCACTAAAAGAATAATTACTAAATGAATAAAGAAGTGAATATTTACTGTCTCTACTTAAAGTGAATATTTACTTCTACTTATTGTTACTTGAGTGAAATGAGTAGGGAGTTGTTGTCATTGTTTCTGTACTGTCAGTGAATAAGCTATTTCCAACTTGGGTCTTTTTCACAGAAATTTTCAGAAGTTCCATAAAAAGATTTTTAAAAATTAAACAACAGGGGCCAGGCGCAGTGGCTCACGCCTATAATCCCAGCACTTTGGAAGGCCAAGGCGGGTGGATCTCTTCAGGCCAGGAGTTAGAGACCAGCCTGGCCAACATGGTGAAACCCCATCTCTACTAAAAATACAAAATAGCCAGGCGTGGTAGTCGCGCCTGTAATCCCAGCTACTCGGGAGGCTGAGGCAGGAGAATCACTGGAACCCAGGAGGCGGCAGTTGCAGTGAGCCGAAACCACACCACTGCACTCCAGCCTGGGCAACAGAGTGAGAATCTGTCTCCAAAAAAAAAAAAGTTAAACAACAGGAAAATTTCTAAACACAAGTATCAAGAAATCAGAGATGGAAAGGCCTTATTAGGTCATCTAGTTCATGCTTTGGCTACTGGTTGAGGCAGTGTTCTTCCTATAGTCATTTCCTTCAGAGGAAAACCATTATCTTGCAAGAACAAAGTTGGGTGTTCAGGATTTCTTATTTAATCACTTGTTTTTAGAAGAATAATTCCACAATGGGACAAAATCTTGAGGGAAAATTATTCCTCATGTTCCTTGATCTTTCTCCTTTTTCTCCACTTGGGATTATTCATTACACCCTTAACTATCATTAGCACCATAAATAACCTCTTTCTTTCCTTGATAAAGTTTGGTTTCACAATTAAATATTTAGCTGTTCATACTCAACTAACAGAAACAGATATTGCTGTTTACCATCTTTTGTTTTTATAGTCTTCCTCCGTTTCTTCAAGCCTTTAAGATATTTTTGGCTTGGAAACTCTGAATGGTAATGGAAGATTAGAGTCTTCCTGGGGCCAGGGTTAAAACAGAAACAAGGGAGCAATTAAAATTTGAAATTCTTTCAAATGTTTCTTATAAGAGCATAACTTAATAGTTTTAACTATTTTAGTAGCAAAGCATTTAGAATTATTGTTAGGTTACTTTGCATTCATGCAATGATTTTCTCTTGACATCTCAAGGAATTATAATCTAGTGGAATGCTGGATAAAATGAGTATTTAAGTCCATTAAATTAGTGTATTCCCTTGGAGAGTTGGGGGTTCAAAATGAGAGATGTGGCATAATACTTTTCACACAGCAGGGCATTCAACAAATATTTGATAAACTTAATTAAATAGCTATCTGACTCATACTAATTATACCAACACTTGTATTTTAAAGGGCCACCATATTGGTAACTGCAAAACTGTGAGTTGTTTTCTATAGTTGTCAATCCTGCAAAACATTTGTGTGGTACATCAACTACCATTTAAAAAAAAATAAAAGTACGATTCACAATCTCCAACTGGACTCAATAGACTTTATTGAGAGGGAAAAATTTTTAGCAAACTAGCAGTTACAGCTCATAAATAGGATTCTCCTATAGGAAAGTGTAGGTTATACAAGTCAGGAAAATAGTCAAGTGTTCTGAATTTACACTGGAGTCAAAACAAGATGAAGTGAGTTTATGTGGGGTAAAAGCTGTACTGAAATTACATTTGAGAGAATTCCTCCACTTATTAATAAGAGTTGTCAACAAAACTAGTTAACAAAGCAAAGTCTGTAATTAAATGTCCTAAATGTCTTTGAGATTAGGATAAAGTCTAAATTCTTTCCATGCTGTCTGAAGGGAGAGAAAACAGTCAGATATCGGCCAGGCGCAGTGGCTCACGCCTGTAATCCCAGCACTTTGGGAGGCAGAGGCGGGCGGATCACTAGGTCAGGAGATTGAGACCATCCTGGCTAACACGGTGAAACCCCGTCTCTACAAAAAAAATACAAAAAATTAGCTGGACATGGTGACGGGCACCTGTAGTCCCAGCTACTTGGAAGGCTGAGGCAGGAGAATGGCGTGAACCCGGAAGGCGGAGCTTGCAGTCAGCAGAGATGGCACCACTGCAGTCCAGCCTGGGCGACAGAGCGAGACTCCATCTCAAAAAAAAAAAAGGAGTCAAGATATCTTTTGGGCATTCAATCCAATGATTGTGAAGTAAATCACAGTTCTACTATGTAAGATTCGAGCATCATTGTGGTATATTAAAACTAACAGAAAGAGTTTATATTTTATTACTAGTTTCATGAGCCCTCTTTTATTTATCCAGTGGCTGGCAAAGTTTTCATAAAATGTTTATAAAAGTTTTTGGTTTGGATTATGTTTTGTTTTAAGGGAAAAACAAATGTTCGCATCCCATTGAGTTACTGAAATTCACCCCCAATTTTATTTCATAAACACAACTTTTAAATAAGATCAGTTATTTAATTCTCAGGATATTACATGTATTCCTTATGGTAGCAATTAACTCTTTCCAGACTAAAAACAGCAAAGAGAAAATGGGGAGAAAAAAATAATTCAACAAACAAATGAAAAATTAGTTATGAAACTAACAATCAGTGCTAGACTGTATCTGCCAACACACAATCTTAGGATCTAGCTTGTTAGGAAGAAAAAACAAAACAAAACAAAACAAAAAACTGAACTCTGATCTGAAAGTTTTGAGTTTTTATTTTAATAGATTCTCATCCAGATTATAACAGATGTAATCAAGCTAGAAATTGTTACTACTCTTATTTTGTTGGTATTATTACAAAAGGTTACTTATGTTAAGGAAAAAAGACACTGAGATTTATGTGTAGGGTCTTTATTATGTTATGTCACACTAAAGAAAGCAAGAACCTAGGAGCTACCACTATTCTGGCAAACTGTAAATGGTAAGTGCTTAGTGCAGACAGTTCGAATGTGAGACTATAAAACTGTTCAGTAGTCCTATGCCACATAGAAGAAATATAAACTTTTCAGATTGAACTTTTGCTATCAACAAAATGTAACACAAAAGAAAATAGTCTGGTGACATTTTAATGCTTTTCATGCATTTGAGAAAAATATCATCAATATTCTTTATATTATTGTATAATTAATAACAGAAATTATTAACAGCATAAGGAAGTGATACAAGTCTATAAAGTTGAGTTAATCCTCAAATCTGTTGCCTTGATCACTCAAAAAGAGTTATGGCATTTTAACTAAATGTTAGCTTGTGACAAATCATCCTGAAAATATATGTCACCACTTACTATGTAGTTTTCTTATGTTTTATATGCACGTAAGAAGTTGACCCATGGAGGTTTCTTTAAATGCACGTGTTGTATGCAACTCTGAGCTATTCTGATTCAACAGATCCACTGTGAAAATTTGGCATCTATATTTTTTAAAAGCTTCCCAGATAAGTCAGTCTAAATTGTAAACTTACGCAGTGTCACTCAAATTTTTCTACCATTTTTATCCTAATAAATGCAGATTCTGATTCAGCAGGTCTGGGGTGGGGCATTTCTAACAAGTTCTCAGGTGATGCTCATATTGCTGGTCCACAGAAAACACTTTGAATTGCAAGGCCATAGGACATGTTATTCATAGATAATTACAGAAAATAGAAACCACGTGACATTAAAATCAAGCATGAGCTATTTAGAATAACATCTAATTTTGTTCCCTATTCCTTACTAAACATCTATTATACACAGTTAACATATAATTCAGAACTGAGTAGAAATAAGTCCACAAAAGCATCTCTGTGGCATTGATTCTGAAATTAAATGTGTTTTCACTAAAAAGTCATTGAACCATGTGCTTTCTTACATCGTGAGCACATTAGATAAAACCAGTTTAAGAAAAGTCAATTATTAATTTTAAAAAATAGATCACAGTCCCTGATCTACAATTCCTCCAGAAATGTCTGGTGCCCACAGGAACGCATGACAGACGTTTCCTTTTGAGGTGCTGCATTTCTGAACTGCTCATACAATAAGCCTGCACTGAGGATAGAAATTTGTCCACGATTTGCTGTCCGTTAGTAGTTTACCCAAACTAAGTATTGGGCACTGTGGCTCACGCCTATAATCCCAACACTTTGGGAGACCGAGGTGAGTAGATCACCTGAGGTCAGGAGTTTGAGAGCAGGCTGGTGAACATGGTGAAATCCCATCACCACTAAAAACACAAAAATTAGCCGGGCATGGTGGCACATGCCTGTAATCCCAGCTGTTTGGAAGGCTGAGGCAGGGGAATCACTTGAACCCGAGAGGCGGAGGTTGTAGTGAGTGGAAATTGCGCCATTGCACTCCAGCCTGGGCAACAGAGCAAGACTACGTCTCAAAAAACAAACAAACAAACAAACAAACAAAAAAACAGATTTAAGGAACTGACTGAGGTTATCCGTTAAAGAAAAGAAGGTTGAAGGACCATTTGGTTGATGCTATTATTGAAGGAATAACCGACCACATGCAGAGGCTCACACCTGTAGTCCCAGCACTTTGAGAGGCCATAGCGGGCAGATGCCTTGATCCGAGGAATTGCACACCCACCTTGGCAACAAAGTAAGACCTTGTCTCTACACACACACACACACACACACACACACTACAAAAATTAGCCCGACATGGTGGTGTGTGGCTATGGACACCACTGTACTCCAGTCCGGGTGACAGAGCAAGACCCTGTCTCAAAAAAAAGATAACCTTAAGATACTCCTAGGCACTGCAGTTTGTGAGACTTAGATTAATTATAAAAGTATTTGGTTGATATAAGTCAGACTAAGTCTTAATTAATGCTAATATTATAGCATATGTTTCAAAACTACATAGAATCTCATATTTCTTGCTTGTTGTTTTCTTATATTCATTATATAAATCCTGTTTCTAGGTATATAAATGTCCCATTAATCCCTTTGATCACACTAGAAAATGATGTTTTTTCATCTTCCATGAGACTAGATGATGTTATTATTAATATGCAGATAGAGATAAGCTTTATCAAGAGAGCAGTCTATAAAAGATGTTGACATCCTATGAAGCAGCAAATATTTATTTTGTGTCTTCTTCTCTCTATATTCTTTAACTATCCTTCTCCATCCCTCACCTCCCCCACACAAGTTCTGTGTTCTCTTGCTTCAAGGAAATAACAGACAGAAATGCCCCACATACAGCTTGTCCTGCTTGCTTTTGTTTCCTAGAAGCTTAAGGGTAGAGAAGTGGTGACTTTGATAGATGAAAGAGACGGAGACAGAGATGTTAACATCTGGGTTCCCCTAAGGCCTGCAAGGCCAAGGGCAATGGAGAGAGCAGGGTCTTGGAGAGCAAAGGCTGCTGCTAGACCTGGGGAAGCTGAAACCCGGGAATTTGTGTTCCCCACCAAGACACAAAGGCTTGGACACAGGGAGTCTCAGGTAAACTGTACTGCTCAAGCCTAGAGAGGTCATTTTCATTATTTTAATGAGTGTAAGATTCCAGGAAGTGAGACCAAGTAACTGAGGCTGAATGTTCTGCCAGCCCAAAGATCTGGGCATTAAAAATTGGCATTAAAATTTAATTTGAGTTAAATAAAAGAAAGAAAAGTAAGATTTCTTGAACATCCCAATAATGGTTGCAAAATCATACATACCAAACCTAAATTTGTTCCCTCTAAGCAGGAGATTATAATAAGCAAGTAGTGTTCACCCCTATTTGTAGCAATAGCTAGGAGAATTCTCTAAGTTGAGACTTTACAAAATTAAGAAACAAAAAATAAGATTTGTTGAGAAAAATTAAGTCACTAGCATGGATGGAGAGTCCAGATGTATTTTACCACATGTTTAGTGTAAGCACAAACAAATACAGAGTATACAGTGGAACTCTAATATAAACTGCCCCTTGCTGTGCACTAAGGGATTGGTATGAATCTGGACTGGCTAAGAGAATGTTGCCTTACTTCTCTTTGGGTCTGGATTCACTTCCTTGCATTACTGTTCAAGCTTGGCTGATTATTTGTGTGAATCGAGCTGGATTTGTTTCATGCTAATTTCAAATAGACCAGTTGCTTTCCCTTAATAAGAGCTTCTTTGCTGGTAGTTCACGGCTTCCAACTGCAAATGTTCATAGCTTCCTTCAAGAAAATCATTGCCAAATGATTTGTTTTAAAGTTCCAGAGGTTTTCTCTTTCTTATAGACTTTAGAATTCTCAGTGGTCTACTGTATTTATTCGGAGAGAAAAATCTAATTGTGTAGCCCTATAGCATTGTAATCTGGAACTTCTTCATCCTGTTGTGGCAGAGGAGAGGCACTTTAAATTCCAGCTGGGGGAGGCATAAATCCAGATCAGAATCCTAGGTGCAAACAACTCTTGTTTGGGAAAAACAGAGCCTCCATAACATGGGCTGTTCATATGTAGTGGTTTTCACCTCAAGTCATTATCACATGGACTAAGAAGATACTCCTTCCTGTCCCACTGTATATTTTTCTTTTGAATTTGTATTGAAATGTGTGCATGATGCTAAGCATGTACATAATCCAGACTCCATTCCCCATAAATAAAAACAAGCTGAAATATCACTGGCAGATAACCACCATATAAACTGAAAAATGCACTTCATTTAAAAAGTGCTGCTCATAAATTATCCCATCCTCCAGGCCTAATTCAGTAACATAAGCTGTATGTCTAAACTTTACTTCTTCAAGTACTACAATTAGTTCTTAAAGAGCATCATACATTTAATTTGTTACATTACATATTGCATCTATTGCATAATATTTTCCCATGAGCATCAGCAACTTCAAAAGTGAACTCTTATTTTAACCAGTCAGAGAAAACTCACTGTTACCAAAAATAAAAAATAAAAAAGCCATACACAAATGATGAGCCATCTTAGGAAGTTTTCTGAAACAATTACTGCATTGACATAAGCAAAACATTTTGCAGTGACATTCTAACAAATACTCTGATAATATAGCTCTTTTAAACTCAGTCAGCCTGGTGAAAACAAAACAAAATAAAACAATTCTTTATAAATCATGCAAAGCAGAGGCTGTTTAACTTGCTAACTAACAGAACTATCGTAATACGCAGCTTCTATTTATCGCAGTTAACAGGGCTCTCAGAAAAATCACAAATGTAAAGATTGTATCTGAGCCAAACTCACTTCCTCCCAGTCTTTTTGAACACACTGTTCTTTCAGACATGTAATTGTTTCCTAGTCTAACTTCTACCTCCAGGTATATAAGAACCTGATATTGTCTGTATCATTATTAGTTAATTCCACTTTAAATTCATTTCCTATTTTATTGTGTGATACTTGTGTTATACCATTACTTTTATATTTACAAGTAATATACATATGCACACATATAGACATATATGTAATAACACAGTGTCATACAAACATCATTATTTGTGTGTGTGTGTGTATATATATCCTAAGATATACTAATGCTACTGTAATTAAAATAAAATGTCTAGATATTTATATTTATATATCGCAGTAATATAGTGACATCACATATATGTATAAAACACAGTAACAGCTGGGCGCGGTGGCTCTCACCTGTAATCCCAGCACTTTGGGAGGCCAAGGCAGGCAGATTGCTTGAGGTCAGGAGTTCAAGACCAGCCTGGCCAACATGGCGAAACCCCTTCTCTACTAAAAATTCAAAAATTAGCTGGGTGTGGTGATGTGCGCTGGTAATCCCAGCTACTTGGGAGGCTGAGGCACAAGAGTCACTTGAACCCGAGAGGTGGAGGTTGCAGCAAGCCCAGATCACACTACTATACTCCAGCCTGGGCAATAGAGTGAGACTCAGTCTCAAAAAAAAAAAAGTATATAATGTATATGTATATACGTGGAGAGACAAAATCTGGCAACTTTATTTTAATTAATATAACATTAAAATATCTTAGGATGAATTTCATGGTTCATCTCTTTTTTTTTTCCTAAAAATGTCTTAGCTATATACACTTCAGAAAATAAACAAGCAAGCAAACAAAAAGAATAAGAGCAAAAGGAAAGACAGGAAAGAAAAGGAAGGGAGGTACAAGGGAAGGGAGAAAAAAATCACAAATTTTTTTGTCAAATTTTGCTATTACGTTTATAGTAGTTGAGTTTTTCTTCTTTATTTAGGTTCTTTATAGTCATTCTTCCTTGGAAGTAATTTAGGAGAATTCACCTGTAAAACTATCTGGACAGGAGCCTTACAAAATAATACAATTTTTAAGTACTTCTCTGGTTATCTGGTCTTTCTCATTATTGTACAGTCCATTTTACTAATTTATAGTTTCTATAAAATCGTATATATCACTGAGATTTTACCATTATTAATGTAGACTTATATGTATCTTATTTTTAAATTTTTATACATGTATCATTTTATTAACGTTTCAATTCATTTTTGTTGTTTAGATTTACCAGCATATTATATATTTTTATGTTTTTAAAAGAACCCATTGTTAGCTTTTATGATTTTCCATAGATTTTTAATGTGTAATTGCTCACTTATATTTTGTATAAATTAGCTTCTTTCTCCTACTTTTCTTAAATGTAACTGCTCATTTTCAAAAGTGTTCACATATTTTTTAAATTAGTTTTATTCATTCATGTTTAATAATATAAATATGTAGTCTCTCACTTTCTAGAATGGCTTCTTTTGGTCATTTACCATAACCTTTGATACACTGAATTTTCATTGTTCTTATTTTTTGTGTAGTTTTTAAACTATCTAGACTATCTGGAAATCATCTCTTTCATTCAAAAATTGCTTAAATGTAATTTATTTTCCTTAAACTAGGGCTACTAATTTCTCTTTTTAAACCTATTTTGCCTTGTTTTTACTGAGCCCATTTTAAAGTTCAAACTCAGACTCAGCTAATTCAAATTTCCCTTAATTATCTTTTTAATAGTATTTCTCTCTGGCTCTCTTTCTGTTTCTGAAATCTTTGTCATATGTGTACTAAATTTCTTGCTTCTGTCTACATCTCATCTTTTCTCTCATCATTTTTATCTGTATCTATTTGGGCTCTTGGAGAATTTAGTGAACATTTCAAACTTTTAAAATTCAATTTGCTATATAGACAAACCTTTCTTCACAACCTCTTTTATTGCTTTTAATTTGGCAATCATATTTAAACTCTTCTTTAAATTATAGTTGAATTACTCTTAGGGTTTTTTCATTACTTATCATGTCGTTTCTTTGAATCTTATTGAGTATACATAAAAGAGATTCAAAATTTACTACCTTTTTTTCTAATAGTAAGCTCCAATGTTTCAGAGCTGTCCCCTTCCTTTGAACTAAAATAACTGATGTGTCTGATGATTTTTCTGTCTCTTCGGGCACACCTGAGGCAATGGAAATTAATTTCTTGTTGCCATAATTACAAGCTGATATGGAACTGTCAAAACCATGCAGGTCTCTATTTACGTCTTTCAAGTATAAAAACAAATAAATATAAAAATTGAGATTTACTTTAATAATACTTTGCTAGTTCAGAGGTACAGTGGCCTGGAGAGAAATAGGAAGTATCTGAAGCCAAAGACAGAAAGTAATGGCCAGGAATTACTGGCAGAAGGCCACCATTCTTTGCCTGGCACAGTTGCATTTGTTACTAACCAACCAAAGAAGAGCCTTACTCCTTACCTACTGGGCCAAGTAGGCAGCGAATAAATGCCGCTTTGGGCATCTCCACTTGCCATGACCTCCTGGAATCAATTGTGTTTCCCAGAAGCAGTAATAGGATCCATATTGTCACACTGGCTTTGGACAGGGAAGAAGGGAAAAGGGCTGATAGCCTACTGAGATTTTGCCAGGCCTTTTGCACAAGTTGCCAGTACTTCACCTATAGAGGAGCATGTGTCCAATCAACCATGTCTATTTCAATCCTGTTCATCCAAGCAAATAAAAATTCCTCAGCGAATCTCATGTGAGAAAACCATGGGTTATCAGAATTGATTAAAGTTATGTCTTACTTTTATATTCCACTGGTCATTTCATCAGTAGTCATATGTGCTTCATTAACAATCTGTATTAATGTAGAGGTTTTTTCCTTTTGGGTTCCTAGGATATAATCCTATGCTTTCAATTTTATGTCTACTCTGGCTGTGATGTTTCTGAAAACAGTGCCTAACAACTGGGTCAGTTTGTCCACTGACATCTGGGAAAATGCTAGACTGACTTTGGTCCATGAGTGGAAGAAAAGTCACATAGAAGCATGTGGTCTCTTCACATTTTCCCAGCTTCTGGCAACTTCTAAAACAGCTGCAACGAGTGGTTTGTGCCAGCACTTCAGAGATCGCTTTAGCCTTTTTGTTCAGAGAGGACATATTTCTCTCTGTGGATTAACAATTATACATTCTACCACAATGTGCATAAAAGAATAATATTTTAAATCTAAAAAGTAGACTACACTAGAGGTACAGCTTTTATAACAAAGGGAACAATTTCATTTGTATTGAATACCATTGAAACTGTTCAATGATATTACTCTAAGACATATATACTTTCTTGATAGTAAAAAGCAACAAAATATTAATGAATGAGCTGAATGTTTTCAGATAAAATGTAAGGAAATAGGAAAATATAGAAAAATCTCTCTTAAGGTAAATCTTCAGAAAGATTTTTTTTAGATTCTCTTTTATATTGTCTTCTACTTCCTACCAAAGAAATTTTTCCCTCCTAACCTTTTCTTTCAATCTCTTACAAACATCTCAAGTACTTTTACCTGAACACTTGTTATGCAATTGAAAAAAGGAGGCACTCATGAATGAAACCAACAATACAAATATTTCTCATTTAACGGAGATACTGATAATGCATACCTAGAGATATACTCTCAAAAATTTCATGAACCAACTCACTACACTCCTCTATGACACTTCTGGGGAAGAAACCTTCATCTTTATGCTCATGCACTCTGATTTTGTTTTGCATTGTTTTTATTTATTTGTTTTACATTACGTTAACTGTTTGGCAGAGGAATAGAAGTCATCAGATATGGGGAATTTCCCTCACTTGTACATTCCAAAATGTATTTTCCTAAATCAATATATAATAGATAATGTTCTAAGAAAATGCATTGGCCATTTGCCATGAATTCTTTTCAAGATTCTCTGGGTACAAAGACGGGCCTAATGATAACAAGGAAATGCAGGCAGAGATGACACAATCTACCATCCCCTTGCAGATCGGCTTTTTCTAAGTCAGAAGGGGAAACTGGCTGTATAAAAGCTAGATTACCAGAAATTGGGGATGATATGTCTCTATTGATTGATGGATTATGAGCTAAATCTATACTGTCTTCATCCTTTACTCTTGATGGGAACTCTTCCCGGAAGATATACAATCAGTTGAGGACACTCCTTCAGTAAGGAATACCTCTAACTACATGGAATAAAGCTCCGCTAAGAGTGACACTAATTATCTGGAAAACAAGAAGATACTATCTAGGATAGTGCAGCTGCTCAGCTCAAAAGTATTATCAAAAACCTGGCTGTCCATCTTTCCATCCTGTTCTCTTTAGTGGTGTTGGACCTCATCCTCAGGATTGTAGCCTCGTGATCACAAAGTTATTGCTACACTCTAGGTATAGAACCTATCTTATAGGGAGGAAGGGAAAAAGCAATGAAGAACAGTTGGTCTAAGCAAGAAGACAAAACCTTCCTTAAATCCAGCAAATTCTCTGTAATCCTTATTAGCCACAGCTGTGTGGTGTGGCCACCACTAGGTTCAGGATGTCTGAGATACTGAATTATTTTAGATGGGTTGGTCGCCTCCCTTAAGGAAATTGGGAAATTTTTAATAAGAGAGACAAAAAATAGATATTAGATAGTCAAGGAGCATTTTATGCTGAACAGCCTTCCCTGACAGATGCCTCTTCTTTGGTCTAAGTAGTGATATCTTTAGAGGCACTAGCTCTGTAATATCAGTTGATTCCTATTGATGCAGATGAATTGGACTTATGGATTCTCTCAGTATCTAAGCAATACAAATATTATTTCTACTTTAAATAATCATTTAAATAGATTTTGTTTCACATACATTACATACATTTTGCTTCATTCTTCACATTGATGATTTAAAACACTTTATACAATGTACTTACTCGTGACATTCACTATAAAATCTCTGTTGAATTCACTAGTTCAAATCTTTTACACCATATTTAAAGACATAATGCCCTCCATCACTTTAACATATCAGAATGTCTCACTTTATATCTACTTTATTTAGAGAATTAAAATCATCTCTTCCCTTCTAACTGCATCTTTCCTCAAAGCCCTAGTTGACCTTCCTTTTTGTCTGTAGGAAGAGAAAGAAAATGTCTACATTTCAACTTAAAGGCAATTATTGAAATGTAATGTTTCTTGAAAATAAACTTTTTATTTTAGAATAGTTTGTAATTTACAGAAAAAATTGCAAAGATAATAAAGGGCATTTCCATAAGCCCCACACCCAGTTGCCCCTATTATTAACATTTTACATTAGTATGACATATTTGTCACAAGTAATGAGCCAATATTGATACACTATTATTAAAGTCTATATTCAGATTTCCTTTGATTTTTACCTAATGTCCTTTTTCTGTTCCAGGATCCCATCCAAGACACCACATTACATTTAGTTTTCATGTCACTTTGTCTTCTCTTGGTTGTGACAGTTTCTCGTACTTTCCTTGTTTTTTGTCCTTGTTTTTTGTAACCTTGATGGTTTAGAGGAATACTGGTTATCTTATAGAATGTCCCTCAAGTGGGATTTGTCTGAATGATTAGACAGGTTGGGCACGGTGGCTCACGCCTGTAATTCCAGAACTTTGGGAGGCCTAGGCGGGCAGATCACCTGAGGTCAGGAGTTTGAGACCAGCCTGGCCAACATGGTAAAACCCGGACTCTAATAAAAATACAAAAATTAGCTGGGCGTGGTGGCAGGCACCTGTAATCCCAGCTACTAGGGAGGCTGAGGCAAGATAATCACTTGAACCCAGGAGGCGGAGGTTGCAGTGAGCGAAGATCACGCCATTGCACTCCAGCCTGGGCAACAAGAGTGAAACTTCATCACACACACAGACACACACACACACACACACACACAAAGAAAGGGCTTATACATTTTGAGGATGAAAACTAGAGAGATAGTGCCATTTTCATTGCACCACATCAAGGGTACATACCAGCAATAGAACTTTTTGATGTTAACTTTGATCACCTGGATAAGGTAGTGTTTTTGGGATTCTCCCCTGTAAAGTTATTTCTCCTCCCATTTTTTATGTTGTGTTCTTTGACAAAGGTTACTAGACACAGCCCACACTTAAGAAGTGGGGAGTTAGCCTCCTCTTCCTTGAGGAGAGAATATCTACATTAATTATTTGGAATTCTTCTGCATGGGGTATTTATTTATCATCCCTCACTAGTTTATAGAGTCAATCATTTATTTATATCGGTTTGTACTCATGGGTATTTATTTTAAGCTTTGGATTATAACACAATACTACAATATTTCCTTGCTCAAATTGCTCCAAATGTGGCCATTGGAAACTCTTTCAGTTCTCTGCTGTGTACTTTCACATATTCCCATCATTAGTGTCTGTATATTTTTTTTTTTTACATTTCTTTATCTTTAGGCACTACAAGATGTTTCAGGCTTATCTTGTATATTTCCTGCCCTAGTCCTAGAATTGGCTACTTCACTACGGAGTTCTGGCTCCTTTTATTAGAGAATGGCATTAGAAACCAAGATCTGGATGCTAGGTGCAAATTTACTTTTAAGTGGCAGTTGCAATGTAATGAGAAACACACGGAAATTAGATTCAAACCTGGAATGAGAAAATAAAGGTTCAAAGCCTGACTATCCATCATTTTGTAGCTGTGTATTCTTGGCTATGTTACTTAGCTTCTCTAGCCCTTAGTTTCTAATGTGGTAGCCGTACTAATAGCTAACATGTAGAATAGGGTTTCTCAACCTTGGCACTGTTGACATTTATGCCAGATAACTATTTGTTGTAATAAGCTGTCCTGTGCATTGCAAAATGCTTAGCAGCATCCCTGGCCTCTGCCCACTAGTTGCCAGTAGCTTGTGCCAGTCATCAAAATTAAAAATGATTTCAGACATTGCCAAATGTCCCCTGAAGGGCAAAACTGCACCCAGTTGAGAACCACCACTGTACGATTCCATGAGATTGATATTATTTTACAGATGAGGAAAGGGTAAAGAAGGAGGTAAGAAATTCACCCAAGGTTTCATAGCTAATTAGATACAGTACTAGGGTTTAAGCCCAGAGAGACTGACTTTTAACCTCATGATCTTAACAACACTACAACTGCCTCTGTAAATGATAGGGGTAATAATTCTGCCCTTTCAGAGTTATAATAATTAAATGAGATATCATCTGTAAGAACATCTTACAAGGTACTTAGGAGAAGAGGGCTTCGATAAATGTCAGTGGAATCTGTAACTGAATCCCCTGCTGCCTCCACAGCAAGCTTGCTCCAACACACTCCCTCTAGTATTGTCTTTAGTTCTTCCTTCTACACATTTTTTTACCTTCTGCCTACAAATGTGCTCAGATCTTTCCAATCTGAAGAATCTCTCCTTTGATTAGATCCCTCTTTCAAGTTATCAAACTAATATTCTTAACACCACATTCATATTTATTTTCTCTTCTTTATCATTCACTCATTTCATAGTGCTTTAAAATCTTGATTCATTTCTGCCTGTGAGTACCTATTGACCTAATCCAAAAGGCATGATAGCCCAATAAAGGGGTTCAAGGGATGTATACTTTCACAGTCGCTTTGTGCAGATAAAAAAACTGAAGCAAGAACTATTTCATGAATTGCCAAGGCCACATAACTATTGTGCACATAGTACTTGCTACAAAAGTCCTTTATGCTTTCATTCCTATGGGTCTCTACCTCATATGAAGTTGCTGAACATGCCTCCTCGAAACTGTCTTTTTTTATTTTGGTGACATCTATTTGTTTTCTGCTACCTTTCCAATCTCTCTTTTTCCACATTCTTAACGAGTTTCCTTTCTGCTTTTACTCATTTATGTATCAGCAAAGTTATTCCCTTAGCCATGCTTAATCTCTTTTCATTAGTTACATACTATCTCTCACAACCTCAATAGTCATACATATTTCTTTCAGATCTGTACCTCTCACCTACCCCATATTTTGAGTCGCTGACCCACAGTTTTAGCTGCCTAATTAAATCTGTAGCTTAGATTTCCTACAACTACCCAAAAGAGAATTTTCAAAGCGGAAGTCATTTTTACTCCTAAGATATTATTTTCAGTGTACCTATTTTTCTTAATGGAAACTTAAATCATTGTTATCTCTTCTATTTCTTAACTCTATCACCCTTGTTTTAAATCTTTGTCAAATTCCATAGATTTTCACCCTTGTAAAGTCTTTAATATATATCCATTTAATTACAATTTCTATCACTTTAAGGTTTTTGTTTTTGTTTTTGTTTTTGTTTTTTTTACTATTGCCTGGAACATTTACATAATTCAATGAATGGCCTCTTGCTTCAGCCTTTCCTTCCCTAAATCATCTTGGAAGTTATGACAGATTCAGCTTCTTAAAACGCAGCCCTCACAATGTGATAGCCCTATTCAAAACTGTCAGTGGCTCTTCATGGTGCTCTTCAATACAGTAGCCACCAACCATTTATGGCTATTGAGCCCTTGAAATATGGTTACCAAAACATAACCAGGTAAGCTGGAAGTATAAAATACACAGTGGGTTTTGAAGACAGTCCAAAAAAAACCTTTAAAATATCTTTAAAATAGTTTTAATAGAGATTACATGTTAAAATGGTCATATTATGAACATATTGGGTTAGATAAAGTGCATTGATAAAATGAATTTTACCTTATGAAGTGATTAATAGAAATTTAAAATTATATATATACTTCACATTATATTTTTGTTGGATATTGCCAGCCTAGACAACTAAGAACACATTACTTGATCATATAAATTCTACTATAATTTCCCAACTTTCTTTCCCAACTTTTTCCCTATTATTTCCATATACATACCATGTACTCCATTCAGTTTAGACAATTGATATTCCTGACCATTCCCCCCTCTTTATCATCTTCATGTCTTTTCTCACATTGTTCACTCCTGATAGAGCACCCTATCCCCCATTCCTGCCTATCAACCCGGACTCTTGTTAGCCAGTAACTACAACCTAATTCAAGAGGGCTTGAACAAAATACCATTTTATTGGCTTGTGTAGCTGAAAATCTAGATGTCAATTTGAGAAACAGTTGGATCTGGGAGGGTTAAATACTGTTATCAAGATATGATAACTCTCATTCTATCACTATCATTTTCATTCTCATTCTATCACTATCTCTTTCTTTCTATCCCTCCATCCCATCACTCTTGGTCTTCATCTCTTGTCTCTACTTTCCTTTGCGTTGGCTTCAATTTAATTTGAAGATCTCTCCATGTACTGATCTTATATAGCTCCAACTTTAACAACCCCAAAAGCAAAAAAGTACCTTTTCACTTCATTGGGTCATATATCTTCAAGGGAATAATTGTTAGCTGAGTGGCTAGGCTTGGGACACATGCAAATCTTGGAAACAAGAATGGGTCAATTCACCCAACCAGATAGCTTGCAGGTAGGAGAGAACTTATCCCCAGGAGAAAATCAAGATGATAATACCAGAAGACAAAGAAATGGCTTCTGAGCAGAACTAACAGATGTAATTACATTATCAAACTTCATCATTTCTATAAATTTTTAATACAAACTGATTCAATAAAGGAAAATTTACATTTATGTCCCAGAGCTCTATAGACCATTCTAAACAAAACAAAATCTCCTGATGTGAGAGAAAGCCTTGTGTTATATTCCAAATACAAATGGTAGACAATAAGAATCATTTGTAGGCATTTTACAAACAGTGCCAGCACCCACCCAGGAGCACCACTGGGTCACATTCAGAGCCCTGACCTCTTAACGATTGTTTGTTTGGAATTTATCTTCCCTAACTCTTACAGTAGGTGGTCACTAAATATTTTCTTAAATTAATGCTAACAGATGCTTTAGTTATCTGATAACTATATATTTCAGAGGATTTTTACCTCAACTCCTTTGACCAAATTGCAAATTAATTGACTAATCACATTTTGATACTTTTTACAGTGAATGCAGAAACTGTCATAGAATGTCCTCCGATTGAAGAAAGAAAAACACAGAGATCTGTGGAAGAATTCATTTCTCATCAACAATGGCCAGAGCATGTATTATTTCAGAGAGTTCTCCAGAAAATGGAAAGACTTTCCAAATTCGAGAGAAGACAGAAAGGATCTTTATAAAATCATTTCTTTAAAAAAGAAGCAGAAGACAAAACTGAGTGCCTGAGGGTCAGAATTTTCCCCCATCCACTCTAGCATAGGAGCCCGGAGTCTTTTTGAGAAAAATTTTAGTTTTGGTAGAGATTGTGTGTAACTTTGAATAGTCACTTAATTTCCATTTCACCATGTGTAAAAGGTGAATAACAACATCTACCCCAATCTATATCACAGGAATTGAACAAGATAAAGTAATATAAAAATAATCTATGTGAAAGATAACATTTTATGAACTGCAAAGTTCCACACTATTATCAGGTTGGAAGAAACTATAAGATCAAAATATTTTCAAAAGAAGGAAACTTCATATATTGTGCATACCTAATTTATACACACTTCAATTAGTTTGGACCATAGCATGACATGACTTACTTTAGTGAAATATATGCAAACATTTTCAGGCCTGATGCCCACTCTAAAATCTAAATACTGGTGAAAACTGATAATTTTTACCAGTGCACATTCTTTCAAGTAGTGAGTCACATGTCAAGAACAACAGAAATTGTTAAAATGTTTACTCTATCATTTACATCTGTTTTGTATTTTATACTGGAAATTAACATTGAAAACTGGAAATCAATACAAAGACTGGATTGATTACTGTCTGTACTAGGGGAACCAGTAACTGAGAAACCCCTGAGTTGTAAGCTTTGTGATATTTAAAAAGCTAGAAGAAAAATGATCATAAAAAAAGAAATCTGAGAGCCAAAATCTGAGATGCTGAAGGCTCCTACAATTCAGGGACAGATTGCAAGTGATCTGAGCCCAAACATAGAAGTAAATAAGCTACAAAACCAAACTGTTCCTTTCTTTCTATCAACTGGACATTCTTTTTTCACTGCACTGGAAGGCTGCATCAGAAAAATATCCCTTAATTAGTTTCATCTGTGTTTATCATGAGTAATATTTTTTAAATAGATCTTCAAGTGACCTTTTCTTTTCCTCACTACCGATTTGACATGGTTTGTTTTTCAATCATCTCTGTGAGCTTGTGCCAGGCGAGGCTGTGCCTTCTTGTCTCACAGTCTGGGGTTCAGGTAGTGACACTGTGGAGTTCTAGCTGTGAGGTCTATGGGAGGTACTTTTGTACTAAACAAGTATAGACCCTGGATACTCCAATAAAAGGTCGGCATTGTCACTTTAGAGTTCTCTTTTCTCATGGTAGCCTGGCAACCGAATTGCGTCTCTTTGATGGAGGGCGTTCCTACTAGAAAACAGCTTTATGAAAAGTGTCAGGGTCATCTTTAGAAACCCAAAGAAAACAAAACAAAACCCCCCAAAAAAAGCCTACCACCAAGAAGGCAAAGAAAAAAAAATCTGCACAACTCAATTATTCAGCTGCACACAACTGCGCCTGTCAGGTCTTGGTAACAACACTCACTTGAATTTAATTAAGTTTGTCCATGTAGCCTGTGAACTGCTCACCAGACCTGCTGGAAGGGGATGAAAAGCCTGACGGCAGGCCCCGTGAGGCCATTGTTGATAAGAAAGGGCACAACATTCTCAAGTTAGGTAAATTCCCATCCCCTTGCACACAAAATGCACTGGGGTAATATCATTTTGAAGGGTGTGTCAGAAAGTTGGGTTGCCTGAGAGCCAAGACAGAGGAGAAGTTTTCCCACCAATAACATATCCACTCCGTCTGGAGGCAGTGTGCTGAATGGTAAAGTGCCTGGCCTTTGGAAAGCTAATGGCCTTTGGAACTTTGAAGTCAAACAATTAGATTGAGATGCCTGCTCTGCCACTTACTCGTTCTGTTATTTTGGGGAGGTTAAGGAACCTCGCCGAGTCTCAGTTTCCTTATTTGTAAGCTAGAAAGTCAAAACTCCTGAAAGTTTATCAGGATTCAGTGAGGTCCTATTGGTAAAATGAGATACTGTTGGCTCTCAATGACCCTTCTCCTTATTTCTCTACTTAAATCCTCTAATGTGTATTCCCATTTATTATAAAATAATTTCCAAACTTGGAAACATGATAGAGTACTTTCAAAATCAAACCTTGCCAGTACATGCCTGTTGCCTCCAAATGCCTGTCAGAACTACCTGTCTTCTCCCTTGTGCCTTTTTCTGCTGCTGTACCTGTCCATACACTTTTAATCTCTTGACTAAAATATCTTTTCCAGTCATTCTTCAAGACCCTATTCATGTATCCCCAAGTCTTGCCTTAACTCTCCAAGGCAGAATTAACCACTCTGGGCCTTGGGTTCCCAGAGCACTTTGTACTTTTCTCAATTAAAAAATTTTACCTTCTAGATTGACTTGCTTTTAGTTTCTCCTCCAACAAACCATAATCTCCAACAAACCTATAAAGGATTGGTTGGCAACCATTTACTTTTATATTATTCTAATATTTAACAAAGGGTTCAATAAATATGTAAGTGATGAATAGGTAATTTTCAGAGCATCTTTATTTAAGCCACTTTAAAATTTACATTTAAAATGTTCTATAAACAGATGCTTATTATTTTTTGGCATCACCCTAAATTAGCACAGGATACTCATATAAAAATCCATAAACCTGAAATGTAAAACATGATGAGGAGTACTGAAATAAGAATAAAAGAGTTGGAAAGTAAACAAATACTAATTTCTAATTTATACACAGCTTGGTCAGAGTATGCTGAAAACTCCTTTCTAATAAAATAACAAACCCAGTGCAGATACGGTAATTACTAGAAATTTTACCTATACAAATATTTGCAAGCAGTTTCATAAAAATCAAATTATTATTTTGATTTTAGTTTTATTTTGATTAATTTGAGTAAAATTATTTTGATTTGTTTTAAAAATAATTTTATTTTGATTAATTTGATTTTAATTTAGTAAGTTCTTTTCTTTCTGAAAAGTTTATTCTATTGAAAAAAGACACAATTAGAACCATAGATTTATAACATTTTAGAATTCAAAATACCTTCGATAGTAATGAGTTCTCCACTCTATTTTTTTTCACAAGTAAGAAAACTAGAACTGAGAAATGTTAAGAAACAGGCAAAGTTTTGCTACTAGTTTGGCTACTATTCAGAGCCAGACTAGACTTGAGTTATCTTGTCTCCCCATTTAAATCTCTTTTACAGCATGCCACTGAAAGGAAGAACCAGCTGGTGATACAGAAATGGTGGGCATCTTGGGAAAATGTGAACATTTTACCATTATGGACGTCTTCCATAATGAGCTCACCCTGCTTAGACCTAAGCTTCTAGGAAGCTTAGAATAAAGAGAATCCTATTTCATTCACAACTGACTTGAAAAACAAATCTCACTATTAATCATCATTCTTCATGTTATTATTGACTTATCTGGCTAGCATTTAGAATTAAATCTTGACTTCTTATCATGGCCGGTGTTACATCTGCCTTTCTCTTACTCCAGCTATGCAAAGTGTGGCCCATAGACCAATACCCAACTGCGAAGGCGAGAATAAGAAACTTATACAGCATTTTGACATTGCCACAACAGCCACAGTGTAAGATTGGTGGGCCCATCTTACTGAGCAGGGTGTATTAATCGCCTGTATATATGCTTTCAATGAATGTGTAACAGTTTTTATAATTATTTTTTTCTTATACTGGTACTGATCAGTACCAGTATTGAAATACAATTTTATGATGCTGAACCTAATTAAAGATATGGGCTTGTATTTTGTATGTGTATTTTCTTCATTCTGTCTTATAGTAAATAGTTTTTATTATATTTTAGAAAAAAAGCTGGCCCTCATTCATGCTCTAGTCTCACCGTTTGGTTACTCCAATCTTCCAGCAATCCAAGTTCTCTCTGCCTTTGCACTCATAATCCTTCCTTGAATACCCTACCCCCAGGTCTCCTCAGGGCCAGCTCCTTCTTTCACTCCAATCTCAGTAGAAACGTTACCACAGCAGAGCAATCCTCCCACCTCTTTCACTCTGAGTAACATACCACCTTCTAGTGTGACCCTTCATATTTACAGCATACATTTTTAGGTCATACCATTACTTAAACTTCCCTTGCTTTTTTGTTTCTTTAAGTGCTTATTGTCTGCAGGGAATTTGTCTAGTTCAGTTATGTCCCTGATTCCTAAACATATTATCAATTCATCAACATATGTGGAATGTTGCTAAAGGAAGTCTAGATGTTGTTTCAGGCCCATTACAAAAGCTAAATTGTTCTCATCCTTGCCACAGGCCTATAATGTAGGTATTATTATCTCCATGAATAGTTGAGGAAACACATTCACAGACATTAGACACTTACCTAAGATTACACAGCCCCGTCGGCATTTCTAATTCCTAAACTTCCCACCTGCGGTATGTAAGAAACTCTTTCAAATATTGACATCAGTAGTAAATTAACACAACAGCCAATAAGAGGTATTCAATTATTTTGGAACATTTTCTATTCATAATTTCCATAACTTCTAATCTTGTGACTAATTTGTTATTAGGCAGACTAATTCTGATATAGGCAGAATGTGGCACATTTTAAACTAAAATCAAGAGGATTAGTTGTTCCTTCTATAAATGGGTGCTCTTCAAATTATCTCATTAGAGAAGTCAGATTTAGCAAATAAAAATATAGGATCCCCAGTGAAATTTGAATTACAAGTAAACAATAAATAATTTTTTGGTATGTAGGGCATATGCTAAATACTTCTTTAAAAAATCAGTTGTTTACCTGAAAATCAAATTTAACCAGGTATTCCTTATTTTGTCTGGCAACCCTAATTCAGGAGTAAATTCAATAATTGTAGTCACAAATATCAGTGGCCATTCCATGAATGGACTGAAGTTTAAGTGCAGTGAAGGAAGTTGTATTAGAGGTCTCCAGAGAAATTTAACATATATACATATATATTTGTATTTATATACACATAGATATTTTTACATACATACATTATATATATCCCTTTCTGTGCCTTTTTGTTCTATTTGGGCCCTCAATAGATTGGGTGATGCCCATGCACATTGGTGAGAGCATCTTCTTAATATATTCAGTCTACTTATTCAAATGCTCACCTCTTCCAGAAACACCCTCACAAACAGAGAGAAATAATGTTTTACCAACTATTTGGGCACCCTTTAGCCTAATCAAGTTGACACATAAAATTAACCATTACAGATGTGTTGTAGGAATATGCAAATTTCTTACAAAAAAAGTGTATAGGGAGTTTCTGAACACATCTCTGAACCATTGCATATCTAGCAGGGCTTATGCCACCCAACAGACATGGGTGGGATTATTTTCTAGAAATAAAACAAGTGTCTGTTTCAGGGTGACAGCTTAAAAAGGAACTAGAACAATTCATCATTTAAAAAAAAAAGACAACCAAGGAGTACTTTGCTAACAGCAAATAAATATGTGAAAATGATTATATAATAGTTATCAGCTGCTTTGAATTTCCACTGAGGTCAGAAGAAGAAATAAATGACTGAAGCTAGGGCATGAGGCATTTAGTTTATTTTGGACATAGCATTTAAGGACTTCCTGAGAGTAAAGTTTCTCAAAGTTTTTGTGTGGCATCCTTTGATTTAAAAAAAAAAAAAAAGCACTATCTGGCTTCAGTCAATTCCTTTGACAAGTCAGGACTGGTTTCAGCTGTCGGCCAAAGGCACTGTGTCAAGGATATGAAATGAGAAAAGAGTGATTTGGATCCCACAGATGTCAAGGAATGAAAATCTCACCATAATCAAGGTCATGCTGTTACAGTTTGTTGCAGACTTTCCTAAACTGCATATGAACGCTCATGAATTAAGTTGTTACCAGGGCCCATAATTACTTTTGGGAAATGTTGCGTATCGTAACTTAGCCTAAGTATCACAATACACATTAACACATCCCAGAATGTAAAAATTCTAATTGTCTTTATTCAAAGTTTTCTAAATATGCAAAACCAAGGAAATGCCTCACTCTCTTCCTACCCTCTCCCAATTTTTTTTTTCAAAAATTCACGGCACATGTATACATATGTAACAAACCTGTACGTTGTGCACATGTACCCTAAAACTTAAAGTATAATATTAATAAAATAAAAAAAATTACCTATCAACAAGTTGCAGAAGACTGATATTTTATAGCAGCCCATTTTGTGTTGCTATAAAAGGAATACCCGAAGCTGGGCAATTTATAAAGAAAAGAGGTTGTGCCAGACACATGGCCCAGGCATGTACATCAGGCTGTTTCCACTCATGGCAGTGAAGGGGAACCAGTGTGAGCAGAGATCACGTGTTGAGAGGAAGCAAGAGAGAAGAGGGAGGTGTCAGTTTCTTTTTTAACAACCAGCTCTTGCAGGAACTAATAGAGTAAGAACTCACTCACTACAGGGAAGGGCATTAGTCTATTCATGACAGATTTGCCCCTCATGACCCAGAAACCTCCCGTTAGGCCCCACTAACACACTGGGATCAAATTTCAACATGAGATTTGGGGAGACAAACACTCAAACCAGAACAACAATGTTTGGAACTTCCATGTAAGTGAATTCTGTAAGAAAGCTTAAATATGGCCCCAGCTTCAACCTCTGAAGAAGCACCAGACAGCAACACCTGCTGAAAGCCAGTCCTGCCCAATGCTGTGTCATGAGGTCTGAGATTTGGTGTCTTGACACTGGCCATGCCCACTGGATGGTGGAAGCTCCAGAACCCTAACTATTAATGTGCAAGTCAGAGGCCACAGCCACCAAGTTCCCTTAACCACTAAAGTCCATATTGCTATCCTCCAGAAGTTTAATGCAGTAGCACAGGAGACCCCCTGTTGAGCATCTAGTAACAACCATCACCTAAGATCATGGAGGAGTCCAGTTTGAATAGACTCTGAATCTGGAATAAAAGGAAATTCTAGTTCACCTCTAATGCCATTCTTAAATGTCTTTACCTTATTTCCCAACAACCCCTTAAGAGCTGTTTGGTTTTCTTGCTATGTTTGCCTCTTCTCAAAATCACTTAGCAGGTAGCAATACACAAAGAAACTTCCATAAATAAAGACCTGCCACCCTTCTAAGTACCTCCAACAAGTAAATGAGATGACAACAGGGAGGATGCATGCAATTATTGTATAACTCCATTATGAGAAAGTGTAAGTCTTTCTTCCTCTGTGAATTTTTACTTACTCTGTTGACTAGGTTAAAGTACCCTAAGATGTCTTTCTGAAAACTCCTTGCACTTTTTTGAAATTAATATTTTCAATTATGTTATATGCTCTTGAGTGGGCAAAAGTTTTATTTCTTATTCACCACTATCTCAGTACTTAGTGCATTGTGTGATAAACAATAAGTATGCAATACATATTTTAAATTTAATTCAGTTTCTTCATATTATCTCCAGATTGGTGCCTGATTAAGTGAATGAATGAATATGTTTTACCTTTAATAAAAACAAATAAATGTTAAAAACATTAATAAAGCCTGAGAAAAATACATAAAATAAGTGGGAAAAAATTCGCCCATTACTCATACTCACAAATGGGGTATGTATGGCCAACATCAACATTATTAGCTGAAATTGTTGGGACAATTGGCTGCAAGCCAAGCCAATGATGAAATGATGAAACCTTGCCAATGATGAAACCTTGCTCTTGTACTTGGATTTCAGGAATGCATAATCCTGCCTCCATAAACCCATCCAATCTTATTTCTCACTGCTGATTGGTAAGAACTTTGTGACCAAGACAAGTTCTCATGTATGCATCTCACTCATATGCCTGCACACACATATGGAGTTATTCCTTTGTTTGTAACTTAATTCAAGAGTTTCTCTGGTCTAAAATTCCCTCCCTTTTCTTGCCCATATAGATGTATGTGTGTGTGTGTGTGTGTGTGTGTCACCTATCCTTCCAGGGTCTACTCAAGGCTTTTCCTAAAAGCCTCACTCCACAATAATCTTTATTTCCGTAAGTTTCTTTTCTTCTTTCTTTTTTTTCTTAAAGAAATGGGGTCTCACTCTGTTGCCCAGACTAGAGTGCAGTGGCACAATCACAGCTCATTGTAACCTTGACCTCCTCCCATCTCAGCCTCCCAGGTACCTGGGACTACAGGGATGCACCATTACTTGTGGATAATTTATTTTCATTTTTTTAGAAACAGAGTCTTGCCATATCTTCTAGGCTGATCTCAAACTCCTGGCCTCAAGTGATCCTCCTGTGTAGCTGAGAAAGCAAATATGAGCCGCAATACCTGGTAGTAAATTTCTTTTTAATCTCTGCAGAGAAGTTAGCACCTTATATACCATCATGCCCTCTTATTGCTCATGTAATTTAATTCTTTACTATATCCATATAATTTTATATGTCATCTCACCATCCAGTTGTTTATGTATGAATCAGTTGCTTTAGTACATTAAAATAGTAAATCTCTCAAAGTTCTTTTATAACAGCATTTATTATGAAATTGCTTTTGTGCAATGAATGAATTATACAAAAATTAATATTTGAGACCCAACTAATTTTATTAAAGACTAATATCCATACAGCATATATTTCTGAATGCTTTGTTATTAGAAGACAGGATGAGGAAATGGTAAATAATGTGTTATGTAAGAGGCACTCTCGGTAATATTTCACTTGTATTATAAAATTTAATTCCTGAAACTTACTATGAGGTATGTTATCATAGTTCTTTTTATAGATAAGAAAATTGAGACTTAGAAATGTATTTGGTGAGAAATATCTATCTATCTAATACAAAATCTGTGCCTTAATTTAAGTGTATCTTCTAAATGTACATAAATGCACACCCACACACACACACAGAGAGAGAGAGAGAGAGAGAAAGACAGAAAGGCAGAGATACAGAGTCAGAATTTGAACTGCTGCTTTTTTAGCCCCTTTGAAATCTATAAAAGTATTAACTTATTCACTTTTTCTAAATCTATTGGGATTTACACCTGTTTTACTCATAACCTTTGTCTGAGAATGAGGAAAGATTTCTCTGTTAATATAAAATACATCTATTTTTATAAGCACCCTGATATGGTTTGGCCATTTCTCCACCCAAATCTCATCTTGAATTTTAGCTCCCATAATCCCCATGTGTCATGGGAGGGACCCAGTGGGAGGTAATGGAATCATGGGGGTAGGTATTTCCCATGCTGTTCCCAAGATAGTAAATAAGTCTCATGAGATCTGATGGTTTTCTAAAGAGCAGTTCCCCTGAACACACTCTCTTGCCTGCCACCATGTAAGACTTGCCTTTGCTCCTCCTTTGCCTTCTACCATGATTGAGAGGCCTCCCCAGCCATGCAGAACCATGAGTCAATTAAAACTCTTTTTCTTTATAAATTAACCCAGTCTTGGGTATTTTTCATAGCAGTATGAAAACTGACTAATAAGTAAATTGGTACTGGTAGAGTGGGGTACTGCTATTAAGATAACCAAAAATGTGGAAGTGACTTTGGAACAGGGAAACAGGCAGAGGTTGGAACAGTTTGGAGGGCTCAGAAGAAGACACGAAGATATGGGAAAATTTGGAGCTTCCTAGAGACTTGTTGAATGGTTTTGACCAAAATGTTGATAGTGATATGGACAATGAAGTCCAGGCTGAGGGTGGTCTCATATGGAGATGAGAAACTTATTGGGAACTGGAACAAAGGTGATTCTTGCTATCCTTTAGCAAAGAGACTGGTGGCATATTGCCCCTGCCCTAGAGATCTGTGGAATTTTGAACTTGAGAGAGATGATTTAGGGTGTCTGGCAGAAGAATTTTCTAAGCAGCAAAGCATTCAAGACATGACTTGGGTGCTCTTAAAAGCATTAGTTTTATGCATTGACAAAGATATGGTTTGGAATTGGAACTTATGCTTAAAAGGGAAGCTGAGCATAAAAGTTAGAAAAATTTGCAGCCTAACTATGTGATACAAAAGAAAAACCCATTTCTGAGGAGAAATTCAAGCAAACTGCAGAAATTTGCATAAGTAATGAGGAGCAAAACGTTAATCACCAAGACAATGGGAAAAATATTTCCAGGGCATGTCACAGGCCCAGAGGCCTAGGAGGAAAAAATGGTTTTGTGGGCTGAGCCCAGGGCCTTGCTGCTTTGTGCAGTCTTGGGACTTGGTGCCGTGCATCCCAGCTGTGGCTAAAAGTGGCCAACGTACAGCTCAGGCTGTTGCTTCAGAGGGTGGAAGCCCAAAGCCTTGACAGCTTCCATGTGGTGTTGGGTCTGTGGGTGCACAGAAGTCAAGAATTGAGGTTTGGGAACCTCCACCTAGATTTTAGAGGATGTATGGAAATGTATGGATGTCCAAGTAGAGGTGTGATGTAGGGGCAGAGCCCCCATGGAGAACCTCTTCTAGGACAGTGTGGAAGGGAAATGTGGGTTGGAGCCCCCACACAGAATCCCCACTGGACACTGCCTAGTGGAGCTGTGAGAAGAGGGCTATCATCCTCCAGACCCCAAAATGGTAGATCCACCAATAGCTTGCATCATGTGCCTGGAAAAGCTGTAGACACTTAATGCTAGCCTGTGAAAGCAGCCAGGAGCGGGGCTGTACCCTGCAAAGCCACACGTGCAGAGCTGCCCAAGACCATGGAAACCCACCTCTTTCATCAGTGTGACCTGGATGTGAGACATAGAGTCAAAGGATATAATTTTGGAGTTTTAAGATTTGACTGCCCCAGTGGATTTTGAATTTGCATGGGGCCCTTTGTTTTAGACAATTTTCTCCCATTTGGAACAGGTGTATTTACCCAGTGTCTGTATCCCCATTGTATCTAGGAAGTAACTAACTTGCTTTTTATTTTACAGGCTCATAGGCAGAAGGGACTTTCCTTGTCTCAGATGAGACTTTGGACTGTAGACTTTCGAGTTAATGCTGAAATGAATTAAGACTTTGGGGGACTCTTGGGAAGGCATGATTGGTTTTGAAATGTGAGAACATGAGATTTGGCAGAGGCCAGGATGGAATGATATGGTTTGACTGTGTGCCCACCCAAATCTCATTTTGATTTGTAGCTCCCCTAATCCTCACATGTCATGGGAGGTACTCAGTGAAAGGTAATTGAACCATGGGGGCAGATTTTTCCCATGCTGTTTTTTGATAGTGAATATGTCTCATGAGATCTGATGGTTTATAAAGGGCAGTTCCCCTACACATGCTCTCTTGCATGCCACCATGTAAGACGTGCCTTCTTCCTCCTTTGCCTTCCACCATGATTGTGAGGCCTGCCTAGCCATGTGGAACGTTGAGTCCATTAAACCTCTTTTTCTTTATAAATTAACCCAGTCTCAGTTATTTCTTCATAGCAGCATGAAAATGGACTAATATACACCCTAAATGTTATTTACTCTATGTATTCATATTTAGAATAACTACTCAAATTTAATCATAGTTGAAATTGTTAACTTTTAATCAGAAAGTATTCTAGTAAAATAGGTAAATTTTATGATTAAACTTTCCTTAAACATGGATAACTATTGCACCTAATTTACTAGGTGGTTGTGGAAATGAATAAACTAATACACGTAAAATACATGCCTCATCCTAAGAAGTACTAAAGAAATGTTAACTATTGTTATCATTATTTTGTTATCACTGTCAATCCATTATCAACAAAAACTCATAGTTTAACAATAAATTGTGTTCTGTTCTACCTGTATACCATTCTGGACCAGAATTTGAGATATTAGAAACTTCTTTTTATAGTTTTTCTGATTTTCCTAATGAATGTGACTACATGTATAAATAAATGAGGAAAGAGACACTTGGGAGGCAAACTCCAAAGTATGACCCATGACTTCTTTTTCTCATTTCTGTTCTACATAATAAAGTTCTGATTGGGATAGACAAAAAGTGCTTCAGACACTCCAAAATATCAGCTGGAGCTGAAGAGACCAGAATTAGAAACACAACATCCAGTAGAACCAAGGTCTTAACAGCCTTATTTCTAGTTTTTTATTTCACTTAAAAACTTTACTTATTTGGAAACATACAGATTTTGTTGTTCCTTCTTTTCTTCTTCTGCTGCTGCTGGTAATGATAGACACATTTGCTTTTTGTGGTGTCTTTTTCTCTTGGAAAGATATATATATGAGAAAGCACATCATCATTAAAATATTTTCTCAATTTCAAAATAGGATTTGCAGTATAAATAAGCAAGTATTATGAGGAAACTTCAAAATGTTCACGGAAAATGTGTATTATGAAAAACTATGGATAAATTTCTAAATTATTTTGCACCAAAATAAACTTGTACTAACTTATCACATGTCTGAATAGATTCTAGTTTAAGGAACTAAGAGGAATAAGATATCAGTTTGAAAAGCATCTCTATATTTTTAAGTTTTTGGTGAAGTTTACATTGAAGAATGGTGAAATCACTAATGCTTTATGAAAAGTTTATGAGACAATTCCCCAAAGAAATCGGCAGCTTACAAATGTATAACTCATTTTACGAAGGGATGAAAAGATGTTGAAGATGAAGCCCACAGTGGCATATCATCTACATCAATTTGCAAGGAAAAAATTCATTTTATTCATGCCCTAACTGAAGAGGAATTATGATTAACAGCAGAAACAATAGCCAATTCATTCATCTTATACAATTCTGACTGAAAAATTGAAGTAGAGCAGTTTCCACTTGATGTATGCCAAAATTGATGTGCCCAAATCAGCTGCAGAAATGTTAGATGAGTGAGATTTCAACAGAAATTTTAAATTGGTGAAATTAAGATCCTGAAGCATTTCTTCAAAGAACTATTACAAGAGATGAAACATGGCTTTCCCAGTATACCCTGAAGACAAAACAGAATCAAAATAAAAGTGGTCCAGTCAAAGCAAGATTGGACCAGTAAAGACAAAAGGTCATGGCAGCAGTTTTGGGGGATGCTCAAGGCATTTCACTTCTTGACTTTCTGAAGAGCCAAAGAATGAAAACATCTGCTTTCTGAAGAGCCAAAGAATGATACCATCTACTTAAGATGAAAGTGTTTTGAGAAAGTGAGCCAAAGCTTTAAAAGAAAAATGCCCAGGAAAGATTTAACAGGAGTCCTTTTCCACCACAACAATGTTCCTGCTCATTTCTCTCATCAAACAAGGGTAATTTTGTGAGATTTTTGATGGGAAATCATTAGGTATCCCCCTCATAGTACTGATTTGGTTTCTTCTGACTTCTTTTTATTTCTTTATTTTAAAATGTATGGGAAGAGCATTCATTTTTCTTCAGTTAATAATGTAAAAAAGATTGTGTTGACATGGTTAAATTCCCAAGAACCTCAGCTCTTTAGGGATGGACTTCATGGCTGTTGTCATCAGTTGCAAAGTGTCTTGACCTTTATGAAGCTTATGTTGAGAAACAACTTCCTTATCTTTTAATTTCATTTTTTTCATAAATATATTACATTCCCTTCGTATACTTTAATGCTTTGAAAGTATGAGTAAACTATCCAAATCAAATATTTAATATTTAAATTTGATCTGTCATTTCTAGTATTATTACTGAAGAACATACACTTTTTTCTCTTTTTAAAAATGCGATTTTAAGTTACAGTAAGCTAGTTCTGACACATCTACAGATATTTGTGATAAATGCTCTTCACTGAGAGATACAGGAAATAAAACAAATGAGTTTTGCTGAACAAATTCAAAATAGTATTGCAGAGGAATCCTAAAAACTTAAGAAGTTAAGTCCATTCTCCACAAACGACTTCACTAACACATTTGCTACTATTATAATCAATCATCATTTTAATAATCCCTGGTAGAGAACAATGCACCAAACCACAGCAACTGATGATTCGAGGAGGATGTATGAATGTGTTGGTATAAGTATGTATTTTAAGTAATTCCATTAGCTGATACTCTATATTTGATCTTTGGAATCAAAATGAGAAACTAAATATTTGTTGCCTGATGTTATGAAAAACCCACAAAAGCTATGAGAATGGTCAATTCTGGTGCAAAAGTCTATTGAACTGTAGGTTTACTAAGTAGAATGAAATGAAATTTTTAGTAAACAAAAAAGCAAGGATTAAAATTCACCAAATCACATTTTTTTCCTTCCTAATTCAACCTTATGCCGGCAATTGTGTTCCTGCTAGTCTGAAGCTCTTTTCCTCTAATTGCCAGTCGTTCCCTGCATATGTGCTGTGTTTCACATGGGGAGAGCTCTTGCCCCAAATGCCTAAGCACTGTAGCTAAATCTCCAAGATACCTGGTTGTGGCCACTGGAGAGCAAAGGACAGGCTCAAGAAAGCCCCGGGTAATTGTATTTTTCCTTTTCACTATGAGATAAATTTGCTCGACGTCTTTAACAAAGAAAACAGTCATTGGTTAATCTCGCTCATGTTTAGTTTTTTGTGTTTCCTTTCCCTCCTACAGTAGGATGACATCTTAAGCCACTAGATTTAATATCTCAGGCCCCTCTGAAGCTTTCAGTGTCTGCAGAGCTTTTCTAGCAAATCATCACCTTAGACTTAATTTCAAACAATAAAGACATGAGATATGTATGACTCCATGTGCTATTAATCTAGTCCCTTTTAGAAGGCAAACTCCCTAAGTGCAAGATATTTTAGTATTGTCTTGACAGTGGCCAAATATAACTTACTTTGAGGTGCTTATTAAATATAATGTTACTGTTACAATAAATTACTCATTTTATAGAAAAAAACCCTACAAATCAAATTATGGTTCTTTCAGTTTAACACTAGAAAAACTATGTATGTAAATTCAAAAAAGCAAACAAAGAGGTATATTAAAGTCATAAGATGGTATTAATCAAAAGACAAATGAATCAGATTACAAAAAAGTAAGTATATAACTAAATCTTGCTAATCATGCTCAATTGTATTTTATGTAAAATTTGTATTTTATATAAATAACATTATTAAATGAGGTATTATATGAAGAAGTGAATAAAAATGATAAGATAATTAAAGAAAATAACAGTGAAAATATATAAGTAGCAAAACTAGAAGGAAAAACAAAATAAATACTGGGTACTCATAACCTCAATAGCATTACTGCAAAAGGAGAAAGGGACAAAGAAAAAGGACTGACAGTGAATTGGAAGAATAAAAATGTAGGATTGTACAGCCAAAGGAGACAATTAAATATTTCTAAGAAGGTTATCAAATGTCAAAATTATAATTTATAACTGCAATATTAAAAACATAATAAAATAAAAATGTGCCAGTTCAGAATAACACCAAAGACCCAGAACTTAAAACAAATTAATCTAGGCCTGGAATAATCAGCACATAGATCAATTATTTAGAACCCAATTCAGTTCAGTATCTGCCAGTCTTCTGACATCACCTAAAGTCAAAGGCACTGTGACAGACACGCATAGAAAAGAAGGAGGGGATTTTGACTAAAAGGTTTCTTGAACCAGTATACTACAGGATTTTTTAGATTAAGACCACAAGTCTTTCTGTATTAGATTCACCTGGGGTACTTGTTGAAAATGCAAACATTGTAGTCTTATCCACCTTGTAGAAGCAGAAGGAATATGTAGGTAGAGAATTAGCAATTTATCAGCACCCCCAAATATTCATATTATATAGATATATTTTTTAGTATATATACATACTAAATTATATTATATATGTATATATATGTAGCGTATATATACTAGATTATATTATGTATATTTATATATATTTAGTATATACACTAAATGGATATATATCTTCTAGGACTTTAATTTAAAAGTAGAAGCAGCTCTGCAATATAGAAGATGAAAAAAGATCTGCAAGTCATTTACTCACAAAGTCCCATTATAATTCAAGACGTGACAAATTTATCTTGATAGTTGGTAAAATTAATCATTCTAACTTTCAGATTTATAAGGTAGAGATTGTTTTAAGCCTAAGAAAGAAAAGTTGTGGTAAAATAAATTTACGTCTTTATTAAAGTTATGATAAAGCATTTTAAGTTGTTTTCTAATAAAATACTTTTTACTTCTCATTTTAGCAAACCAATTTTCTACCTCCCCTCCCTCCATAATAAAGGATCCACTGTGAAAAATATTACAAAAAAAGTTCTCCCTCTTTGAAGAAACGAACAAATCGAAGGTCTGTGTTATGTGATAATCTTGCTGAAATATGAAAGACACAGGTCAGCTGAAGGGAAAGCATAAAAACCTAAAGTGAACATCCAGGATGAATAGAAAGAAGTACTCTACTTAATTTTCAGAAAAAAGTCAAGATTAGATTAAAAGTAATGACTGAAAACAGCTAAGAAATGTGTACTGCCACATTAACAATATGACTATACCATAAAATATCTTCCCCTTCTAAAACAATGGGATACTGTGTAAATAATGACAAAAATAAGATTAAATTTCTAAATCACCAGAAATTTAAACAAAAAAAATCACTAAAGACAGTGCAAAACATAACCAACCAAATGAATGAATCAGAAGCTGAAACCAGAATGGTAAGAGAAAGTAGAAAACAAGACTTGTCTGGGGATAAATTACAATTCCAGAAATATAGATAATCAGGAGTCAATGGATGCATATGAAGGGACAGTAAACCAACCCTAGGACCTGTAGCTCATTTGAAACCCCATGATACAGCTGGCAAAACCAAGTAGCCTATACCTTCTGTGAACATGTTGACTGAGAAAAATTGGAAACTAAAAGGAAATCCATTTGTCTCTAGGATTCTGGGTGTAAAAAAAAATTAGTTACAATATTAATCTCTACTAAAAACTGAAAATCACAATACTGCTTTCAAACAAATCTAGGTTTCAAATTTATATTACTCATGTGTTCCTGGAAAATCCAAGCTAACAAATGTAATTTATCTGGTCTCAAATAGAAGCACCCCCCCGGCAATGTCTGAAGACAAAATGTCTGAGAATTTTCAGAATTACTAAAAAAACACAAATCCACAGTTACAAGAAATACAAAGATAGGCTGCACAACAATTAAAACCAAACCTAAACCATTAGAGTGACACTGAGGAACACCAAAGACAAACAAACATTCAGAGAAAATTCAAATTACCTATAAAGATGTATTGACACATCCTAAATTGCCCCATGATAAGACTCATCTTTGTTTAATCTCCTCCCTTTGTGCATAGGCTGAATTTGTGACTTCCTTCTAGTCAATAGATTATGACAAAGATGATGAGTGATGGGAATATGACAAAAGGAATTGTGATCACTTTTTTGATAAGGTTACATTTCATAAGACTTAGTCTTACCAAATTGGAATGAGAGACTCTCCTTTGCTGGCTCTGAAGAAGTAGAGTGGCATGTGAAAGAGCCTGTGAAAGAGCCACATGGCAATTGCAGCGGCCTGTGGAAGCAGAGAGCAGCCTCTGGCTGATAGACAGCAAGGAAGCAGACTTCAGTCCTGCAATCCTACATTCACAAGGAGAATTGTAGTCCCAGAAGCCCTACAATCACAAGGAGCTGAATTCTGTTAACCTCTTGAGGTTAAAAGAGAACATACTCTGGAAAGGACTTCAGTCCTACAATCCTACAATCAAAGGAGAATTGTAGTCCCACAAGCCCTACAATCACAAGGAGCTGAATTCTGTTAACCTCTTGTGGTTAAAAAAGAACACCATGCTCTGAAAAGGAATGCAGCTCAGTGGACACCTTGATTGCAGCTTAGAGAGAGACCCTTAACAGAAGCCCCAGCTAAACCACTCCTGGACTTCTGACCCACAGAAATTGTGAGGTAACAAATTTATATTGTTTAAAGCTACTAGTTTGTGCTAATTTGTTATGTAGCTATAGAAAACTAAGACACATCGTTTTGGTACCAGAAGAAGAGTTTGAACCCACAGAAACATGTTCAGAATCTATGAGACATAGCTAAAACAGCCCTCCAAATAAATTTATAGCATTAAAAGCATATAGCAATATACTGAAAACAAAAAAACATAACTCAAAAAGAATAGAAAAAGACTAACAAAGTAAATTAAAATAAAACAAATGGAAAAAATTACTAAGGTAATTTGAGTTCGAAAACAGAAAATAAAAAGTGGTTTCTTGAAGAAAACAACAAAATATACAAAGATGAGAAAGAAGAAGAGAATGAGAAATACATGAAATAAGAATTGAAAAAGGTACAATATGCACCAAAAATACAAGGATTTAAAACATTTTAAGATTCTATTGTGCAACTGTATGCAACTTAATTTTTAAAAACTAGATAAAATATATAGCTTTCCAAGAAAATATAACTTATAAAAATGGCTTTAATAGAAGTAGCAACTTTAAACAGTCAAATTTTTGTAGAAGAAATAAAAGAAGTTGTCAAAGAGCTTCCTCTCTATCCCTTCTCCAAAATTACTAAAACAATGGTTTCAAGCAAAAATTTTATAAAACCTTAAAGACTAAGTGATCTTAATGCTACTTAAACTATACCAGGGAGTTAATTAAAAAGTACAACTTCCCATTGATCAAGCACAAGAAACAATTAGTGAGCTTGAAGGCAGGCTATATGAAAATACACAATCAGAGAAAATAAAAGAAAAAAGACTAAAAATGAATAAAGCACAAGTACAATATCTAGAAAACAGCCTCAAAAGGGCAAATCTAAAGGTGATTGGCCTTAAAGAGGAAGTACAGAGATAGGGGTAGAAAGTTTATTCAAAGGGATAACAACAGAGAACTTCCCAAACCTAGAGACAGACATCAATATTCAAGAACAAGAAGGTTTTAGAGCACCAATCAGATTTAACCCAAAGAAGACTACCTCAAGGCATTTAATAATGAAACTCTCAAAGGTCCAGGATAAAAAATGACCCTAAAAGCAGCCAGAGAAAAGAAACAACATACAATGAAGCTCCAATAAGTCTGGCAGCAACCTTTTCAGCAGAAACCTTACAGTCTAGGAGAGAGTGGCATGACATGTTTAAAGTACAGAAGGAAAATGACTTTTATCCTAGAATAGTATACCTAGTGAAAATATCCTTCAAACGTGAAAGAGAAATATTTTCCCAGAAAAACAAAAGCTAAAATAGTTCATCAACACCAGACCTGTCCTATATGAAATGCTAAACGGACTTCTTCAATGTGAAAGAAAAGGACATTAATGATAATAAGAAATCATCTCAAGGCACAAAACTCATTAGCAATAGAAAGTACACAGAAAAATACAGAACGTTATAATGGTGTAACTGTGGCATGTAAACTACTCATATCTTAAATAGAAAGAATGAAAAATGAACTGGCCAAAAATAATAGCTACAATAACTTTAAGATATAGACAGTACAATAAGATATAAATAGAAACAACAAAAAGTTAAAAAGTGGGAGGATGAAGCTGAGGCATAGAGTTTTTACTAGTTTTCTCCTTGTTTATTGGTTGGTTTATGCAATCAGTGTTAAGCTGTCACCAGTTTAAACTAATGGGTTATAACCAAATGTCCATCAAGAGATAAATGAATAAACAAATGTAGCATATTCATACAATGAAATACAATTAGAAAATATTATAGGAACAGCTATACAAAGGAAGTACTTATGACACATGCTACAACAGGGATGAACTTTGAAGAGATCGTGCTAAGTGAAAGAAACCATTCACAATAGACCACATGCTGCGCAATTCTATTTATATGGAATGTCCAGAATAGCCAAACCTACAGGGACAAAAAGTAGATTAGTGGTTACCAGGACTGTAGGGGATACAGAGTTGAAGGGGGTGGGATAAAGGGGATGGGAATGACTAAAGGGGTCCACAGGGTTTCTTTTTGAGATAACAAAAAATGTAATAAAGTCAATTGGGTAACAGATGCACAATCAAGTGAATATACTAAAAGTCATTGAATTATACACTTTAAATGGGTGAATTGTATGATGTGTAGATTATATTTCAGTAAAACTGCTTTTTTAAATAGCAAAATAAAATAAAATAATGGGTTATAAAATATTTGCAAGCCTCATGGTAACCTGAAGTCAAAAAATAATACAATGGATATAGAAAAAATAAAAAGTAAGAAATTCAGTATCAGCAGAGAAAAACACCTTTGCCAAAGGAAGACAGGAAGGAAGGAAATAAGGGAGAGAAGACCACAAAACAACCAGAAGGCAAATAACAAAATGGCAGGAGTAAGTCAAAATAATAACATTGAATGTAAATGGAGTAAATTCTCCAATCAAAAGACATAGAGTGGCTGAGTGGATTAAAAAACAAGACCAAACAATCTTGCCTACAAGAAACACACTTTACCTGTAAAGACACAGATAGACTGAAAATAAAGAAATGGTAAAAGATATTTCATGCCAATGGAAACCAAAAAAGAGCAGAAATAGCTATACTTATATCAGACAAAATAGATTTCAAGATAAAAACTATCAAAGACAAACATCATTATATAATGATAAAAGTGTCAATTCAGTAAGAAGATATAACATTGTAAATATAGATGCACCCAAAACTGGAGCACCCAGAGCACAAAGCAAATATTTTTAGAGCTAAGAGAGAGAGAGGCTCCAATACAATAATAGCTGGAGACTTCAACACCCCACTTTCAACACTGGTCAGATCATTCAGACATAAAACCAACAAGTAAACATCAGACTTAATCTACGCTATTGACCAAATGGATCTAATAGATATTTACAGAACATTTTATCCAATGGTTGCAGAATACACATTCTTCTCAGCACATGGATCATTCTCAAGGATATACCATATGTTAGGCCAAAAAGGAAGTCTTAAAACATTCAAACATTGAAATAATATTTAACACCAAGTATCTGCTCTGACCACAATGGAATAAAAGTAGAACTTGGCTGGGTGCGGGGCTCACGCCTGTAATCCCAACACTTTGGGAGACTGAGGTGGGTGGGTCACCTTCGGTCAGTAGTTCGAGATGAGCCAGACCAATAGGTGAAACCCCGCCTCTACTAAAAGTACAAAATTAGCTGGGCATGGTAGTGTGCAACTGTAGTCCCAGCCACTCAGGAGGCTAAGACAGGAGAATCGCTTGAACCTAGGATGCAGAGGTTGCAGTGAACTGAGATCACGCCACTGCACTCCAGTCTAGGCGACAGACTGAGACTCTATCTCAAAAAAAGAAGAAAAAAAAAAGTAGAACTCAATAGCAAGAGGTATCTTGAAAACTATACAAACTCATGAAAACTGAACAATATGCTCCTGAATGACCAGTGGGTTAATGAAGAAATTAGTTAGAAAATTGAACAATTTGTTTAAATAAATGATAATGGAAACACAACATACCAAAACCTAGGGGCCACAGGGAAAGCAAAATTAAGAGGGAAGTTTATAGCTATGAGTGCCTGCATGAAAATAGTAGAAAAACTTCAAATAAGCAACCTAATTATACATCCTGAAGAACTAGAAAAGCAAGAGCCAACCAAACCCAAAATTAGTAGAGTAAAAGAAATAATAAAAAGCAGAGCAGAAATAAATGAAATTTAAAGGAAGAAAACAATGCAAAATATCAATGAAACAAAATGCTAGTTTTTTGAAAATATAAACAAATTTCACAAAACTTAAGCAGACTAAGAAAAAAAGAGAGAATACCCAAATAAATGAAATCAGAGATGAAAAAGGAGACAGTACAATCGATATTTCAGAAATTCAAAGGATTACCAGAGGCCACTATGAACAACTATATGCCAATAAATTGGAAAACCTAGAAGAAATGAACAAATTCCTAAATACATACAACCTACCAAGATTGAACCATGAAGAAATCTAAAACCTGAACAGGTCAATAACATGTACAAGATTGAAGCTGTAATAAACAGTCTTTCAGCATAAAAAAAAGTCAGGACCTTATGCCTTCATTGTTGAATTTTACAAAATATCAATCCTTCTCAAGCTATTTTTAAAAATAGAGGAGTGGGGAATACCTCCAAACTTGTTCTAGGAAGCAACTGTTACCCTGATACCAAAATTAGAAAAAGACACATTAAAAAAAGAAAACTACAGGACAACATCTCTGATGACTATTGATGCAAAAATTCTCAACAAAATACTAGCAAATCAAATTCAACAATATGTTAGAAATATTCACTATGACCAAGTGGGATTTATCCCTGTGATGCAAGGATGGTTCAACACATACAAATCAATCAGTGTCACACATCATATCAACAGAATGAAGGACAAAATCATATGATCATTTCAACTGATGCGGAAAAGCATTTGATAAAATTCAACATCCCTTCATGATAAAAACTCTCAAAAAACTGGGTACAGAAGGAACAAGCCTCAACATAATAAAAGTAACATATGACAGGCCCACAGCTAGTATCATACTGAATGGGGAAAAAACTGAAACTCTTCCTCTAAGATCTGGAAAATGACAAGGATGCTCCCTGTCACCACTGTTATTCAACGTAGTACTGGAAGTCCTAGCTTGAGCAATCGAAAAAGAGAAAGATATAAAGGGCATCCAAATTGGAAAGAAAAAAGTCAAATTATCCTTGTTTGCAGATGATATGATCTTATATTTGGAAAAACCTAAAGACTCCACCAAAAAACTAGCACATACAAAAATCAGTAGCATTTCTATATGCCAACAGTGAACAATCTGAAAAAGAAATTTTAAAAAGTAAATCCATTTACAATAGCCACACATAACATTCAATACCTAGGACTTAACCAAGAAGTGAAAGATCTCTATAATGAAAACTATAAAAAAACTGATGAAAGAAATAGAAGGGGACACCAAAACATAAAAAAAAAATCCATTTTCATTGACTGGAAGAATCAATATTGTTAAAATGTCCACACTACCCAAAGCAACCTAAAGATTCAATGTAATCCCTATCAAAATACCAGTGACATTCTTCACAGAAATAGAAAAAGAATCCTAAAATTTATATGGAACCACAAAAGGCCCAGAATAGCCAAAGCCATCCTAAGCAAAAAGAACAAAAACTGGAGGAATCACAATACCTGACTTCAAATTATACCACAGAGCTATACTAACCAAAACCACGTGATACTGGCATAGAAAAAGACACATACACCAGTGGAACAGAACAGAGAATCCGGAAACAAATTCACACACCTACGGTGAACTCATTTTCAACAAAGATGCCAGGAACATACACTGGGGAAAGAACAGTCTCTTTAATAAATGGTGCGGGAAAACTGGATATCCATAGGCATAAGAACAAAGCTAGACCCCATCTCTCACCATATACAAAAATCAAATCAAAATGGATTAAAGAATTAAATCTAAGACCTTAAACCATGAAACTATGACAAGAAAACATTCGGGAAACTGTCCAGGACATTGGTCTGGGTAAAGATTTCTTGAGCAATACCTCACGAGCACAGGGATCCAAAGCAAAAACGGACAAATGGATCATATCAAGTTAAAAAGCTTCCACACAGCAAAAGAAGCAAACAACAAAGTGAAGGGACAACCCACAGAATCAAAGAAAACATTTGCAAACTGTTAATCTGACAAGGGATTAATAACAGAATATATAAGGAGCTCAAACAACTCTATAGGAAAAAAATCTCATAACCTCATTTAAAAATGGCATACCTTCCTCTTACCTCCTCCTTGAAAGTGAACCATGTACAAATCAAAAGTAAATGGCTAATATAAAAATTACACAGGGCTGGGTGCAGTGGCTCACTCCTGTAATCCCAGCATTTTGGGAGGCTGAGGTGGGTGGATCACAAAGTCAGGAGATCGAGATCATCCTGGCTAACACGGTGAAACCCCATCTGTACTAAAAATACAAAAAATTAGCCAGGCGTGGTGGCACGCGCCTGTAGTCCCAGCTACTTGGGAGGCTGAGGCAGGAGAATAGCTTGAATCTGGGAGGTGGAGGTTGCAGTGAGCAGAGATTGCGCCCCTGCACTACAGCCTGGGTGACAGAGAGTGAGACTCCATCCCCCCAAAAAAAAAAAATTACCCATTTGCCTTATCTTTTCATTAAACAGGTTCTCAGTAGACCTCTAGCAAGCAACATCTTGGATGGAGGTATTTTCTTAAACTAATGAATGTCAATACTTTGAAGTACAAAATTGATGTTTTGAAAAAATGTGCAATTCAGAATTTTTACTTTTTCTCGTAGGTATTTTCTTGGTTAACTAAAATGCCTCTTACCAGTACTTTAGCTCTATCCTAGAAAAACTGTCTAAATTCTTAGAATAGCCTCCTAGTCAATCTCTCTGACTCCACTCTCCGTCCCAATGTAATTTATTGCTCACAAAATTTTTCTTAGATTATTACTTCAAAATTTGTCTTGTTTTACAGCCTTATTGAAAAATGATGGAAGTACAATTAGCTACACATATTTAAATTGTGCAATTTGATGAGTTATAACATATGTGCACACCAACTAAAACCGTCATCACAGTAAAGATATCAACCTATCCATTACCCTCCAAAGATTCCTCATACCCTTTTGTCATCTCTCTTTTCTACCTTCTCCAATCTTTGCAACCCCCCATGTCACTCTTACCTTCCAGGCAACCACTGATCTACTTTCTGTCTTCTGTCACTATAGATTAGTTTATATTCTCTAGATCTTATAAAAATGGAATCATATAGTATGTACTTTTTTCGGGTCCATATTCTTTCACTCAGAATAATTAATTTGAGATTAATTTATGTCATTGCCTGTATCAACAGGTCATTCCTTTTCATGGTTGAATAGTATTCAATTGTATGGATATGCCACCATTTGTTTATTCAGCCACCTGTTGATGAAGATTTGTGTTGTTTCCAATTTTTGGCTACTATAAATAAAGCTGCTATCAACATTCATGAACATAAAAAAAATAAAAAAAATGGCCAAAAGATCTGAATAGATATTTTTCAAAGAAAGACATACAAATGGCAAACAGGTATATGAAAATCTACTGAACATCATTGATCATTAGAGAAATGCAAATCAAAACTACAATGTGATATCATCTCACCTTAGTCAAATGGCTTTTGTCTAAAATACAGGTAATAACAAATGCTGGAGAGGATGTGTGGCGAGTTTTACACTGTTGGTGGGAATAAAATTAGTACAAAACTATGGAAAACAGTTTGGAGTTTTCTCAGAAATCCAAAAATATTGCTACCATATGACCCAGCAGTCCCACTGCTAGGTATATACCAAAAAGAAAGAAAATCAGTATATCAAAGAGATACCTGCATTCTCATGTTCATTGCAGTACTATTCACAACAACTAATATTTGGAAGCAACCTAAGTGTTCATCGACAGATGAATGGATAAAGAAAATGTGGTACATATAAACAATGGAGAACTATTAGGCAAAAATAAAACAATGAGATCCTGTTATGTGCAACAATATTGATGGAACTGGAGGTCACTGGGTTAAGTGAAATAAGCCAGGCACAGAATGACAAACTTCACATTCTCACTTATTTGTAGGAGCTAAAAATTAAAACAATTGAACTCATGGAGATAGAGAGTAGAATGAGGATTATCAAGGGCTAGGCAGGGTAGTGAAGTGTGGGAGAGAAGTGGGGATGGTTAATAGGTACAAAATATAGTTAGAAAGAATGAGTAAGACCTAGTATTTGATAGCACATCAGAGTGACTATAGTCAACAATAATCTAATTGTACATTGTAAAATAACTAAAAGAGTATAATTGGATTGTTTGTAACACAAAGGATAAATGCTGAAGATAATGGATATCCCATTTATCATGATGTGATTTTTATGGATTGTATGCCTATGTTAAAATATCTCATGTACCCCGCAAATATATATATGTATGTACCCACAAAACTTAAAAGCAAAAAAAATTTTTAAAGCACAACTTTCCAATTCTTTTTATGAGGTAAGTTTAACATTGATATAGTAACCACACACATATATGCACAACTACAGCACAATCTGATTGAATATAGTTGTGCTTGCTCTATTTCCAAACTGTCTTGATTATTCTTCACCTATTTTCTGTTTTTCCTTTTTTTTTTTTACATTTTAGATCCTATTTGTCAATTTTTAGGAAGGATTGGAATTAAATTGTATCTATAAATCAAATTCATAAAAATCTCAATTTGTTAGGCCAGGTGTGTTGGGTCATGCCTATAATCCCAGCACTTTGGGAGGCTGAGGTGGGCGGATCATCTGAGATCAGGAGTTTGAGACCAGCCTGACCAATATGATGAAACCCCATCCCTACTAAAAATACAAAAATTAGCTGGGCATGGTGGCATGCACCTATTATCCCAGCTACTTGTGAGGCTGAGACAGGAGAATCTCTTAAACCTGGGAGGCAGAGGTTGCAGTGAGCTGAGATCGCGCCATTGCACTCCAGCCTGGGCAACAAGCGTGAAACTCTGTCTCAGGAAAAAAAAAAAAAGTCAGTTTGTGAAATTGGCTCCCCCTGTCCAATCACATTTAGTCTTCTTTCAGTGTCTTTCAATAAAAGTATATAATGTGCTGCATAGATGTTGCCCATCTTTAGTTGCATTAATTCCCAGACATTTTAATGATATTGTCTAAGTAATCTTTGCTTGTACAGAAATGCAATCTCATTAAAATGTTCATATTACATTGCTTATGTGTTAGTTGTAACTTTATTTTCTCGACTTGTCATTTACTGGGAGAAATGTGTTAAACATTTTCTATTATAAAGATATTTATCAATTACTCCATGCAATTCTGTCAAATTTTGAAAGTTATTTAATGTACAGTTGATCCTTGAACAATTTGGGGTTTGGGGTGCCAACCTCTCACCCAGTCAAAAATCCATGTATAACTTATGATTCCCCCAAAACTTAACTACTAATAGCCTAGTGATAGCCAGAAGCCTTACCAATAACATAAACAGACAATTAAAACATATTTTACATATTATATATGATGTCATTCTAATAAAGTAAGCTAGAGAAAAGAAAATGTTAAGAAAATTATAAGGAAGAGGTAATACACTTACTATTCATTCAATGGAAGTGGCTCATCATAAATGTCTTCCTCCTCATCTTTAGGTTGAGTAGGCTAAGGAGGAGGAAGAGAAGAAGTTGTTCTTGCTGTCCCACAGGTGTCGAAGGCAGAAGAAAATCCACATGTAAGTGGACCCACGCAGTTCAAAGCTGTGTTGTGTAGGGTCAACTATATATAAGTATGTAATTATCATATTCTCCCAGAAAATTAAAACTTGTATCAGTATGTAGCCAGGCTTTATCTCTAGCAATAATTCTGGCTTCATGTCTCAAAAATAAATAAAAAGTTAAAAATTAAATAGTAGCAAACAGAATTCAATAGTTTTTGAAATGGGTATTTTAACATTAGGAAATTCATTTTAAAAATTCAACTTATTAAGAAGTTTATATGATCATGTCCATTTATGCCAAAAATGCATTTCACATAAATTAACACCAATTTATAAGAAATTTGATGAAATAGAAATTAATGAATCTTTTCTTACTGTGATAAATTATATATGTTTCTCAACATAGAAGTCAGCATCTTACTAAATGAAGAAACACTGAGATAATCCCACTAAGAAAAGAATAATGTAAGGAGTGCCCACTATCTAGCTTATTATTTAACATAATATTGAAAGTTGAGCCAGTTAAATTAATGAAAGCAATTTGAGGAATTATAATTAAAAATGAAGTATTAAGATTATCTTTGTTTACAGATGATATGATTGTATATCTAGAAGACTCATAATAATAAGTTAGAATTGCAAACAATAAAATAATTGGTAAAGTAACAAGATTAATATAAAATCAATTCTCCAAATACATAAAACTTACCATATAGAAGATAATACTAGAAGAAAATATCCCATTTACACCAAAACAAGAGAAAATAAAATACCTAGGTAAAGGCCTAACACAAAATGTGCAAAAGCTATAGAAAGAAAACTATGAAACACTGTAAGACATGGCATATATCTTTAAAAACGCAAAGATATAAATATTCTTGTTAGAAAGATTCAAAATCAGTAAGACTTCAATTTTCTCTAAGTTACCTTCTAAATACAACACAACACCAATTTTTTTAATGTCATTTTTTTCTGGAGCCAGACAAGTTTTTATTTTAATGTTTATTTTAGGTTCAGGGGTACATGTGCAGGTTTACATATAGGTAAGCTGGATGTAACAGGGGTTTGGTGTACATATTATTTTGTCACCCAGGAAATAAGTATAGTGCTCGATAGGTAGTTTTTCAGTCCTCACCCTCTTCCCTCCCACCACCTTCAAGTAGGTCCCAGTGTCTGTTGTTCCCTTTTTTGTGTCCATATGTACTCAATGTTTAGCCCCCACTTATAAGTGAGAACATATGGAATCTGGTTTTCTATTCCGCTGTTAGATGGCCTTCAGCTCCATCCATGCTGCTGCAAAAGACATGATCTTATTCTTTTTTATGGCTGTTTATTATTGCATGTTGTTTATGTACCACATTTTATTTATCCAATCCACCACTAATGAGCACCCAGGTTGGCTCCATGTCTTTGGTATTGTGAATAGTGCTGCGATGAACTTATGTGTGTATGTGTCTTTATGGTAGAACAATTTGTATTCATTTGGATATATACTCAGTAATGGGATTGCTGGGTTGAATGGTAATTCTTCTTTGAGTTCTTTGAGGCAAACTGCCTTCCACAATGGCTGAACTAATTTACATTCCCACCAACAGAGTATAAGCATTCCCTTTTTATCCACAGCCTCACCAGAATCTGTTATTTTCTGACTTTTTAATAATAGCCATTCTGACTAGTGCGAGACGGTATCTCACTGTGGTTTGATTCGCATATCTCTAATGATTTGTGAAGTTAAGCATTTTTTCATATGCCTTGTTGGCTACATGTATGTCTTCTTTTGAAAAGTGTCTGTTCATTTCCTTTGCCCAGTTTTTAATGGGATTGGAAATTAAAAATCTAACATCACACCTAGAGGAACTAAAGAAACAAGAGCAAACCAACCTCAAAGCTAGCAGAAGAGAAGAAATAACCAAAATTAGAAATGAACTGAAGGAAATTGAGATGCAAAACTAAAAACAAAAACAAAACCCCATAGTCTCCACCCAAAAGCTCCTTCAGCTGATGAACAACTTCAGCCATTTCAGGATACAAAATCAACATACAAAAATCAGTAGCATTCCTATACACCAACAACGTCCAAGCTGAGAGGCAAATCAAAACACAATCCCATTCATGATAGCCACAAAAAGAATAAAACATGTAGGAATACAGTTAACCAGGGAGGTGAAACATTTCTGCAATGAGAATTACAAAACATTGCCCAAAAAAATCAGAGATGACACAAATAAATGGAAAAACATGCCATACTCATGGATAGGGTGATTTTAAAGTTTAAATGTAAGAATAGCCAGGAAAAAATACTGTGGGGAAATAAAAGTGTGAGAATGGATAGCTGGAATTACCTATTAACATATAAATGTCCTGTAAATAAAACAGTGTGATATTAGTACAAGAATAAATGGATAAATTGAAAATCCATAAATTGACTCAATTGAATATGGAAACTTTGTATATAATCAAGTGGATATCTCAAATTGCTAGAAAAATATGAATTTTCAAATAATAACTGGACAACTATACAGGGATATGGAAAACTGGATTCATTCCTCATACTATACACCAAAATAAATTCCAAAGATATCAGAGATATAAATGTGAAATATTAACCTCCAAGAGTATGACTCAAAATCCAGGTTGCACCATAAAAAAAATCAAAAGGAAACAGCAAATTGGAAAAAATATTAGTAACTAATATCACAAAAAATTAATATTCTTTATGGACAATTACATTCTAAACTGGAGAAGAATAAGGCCAAGGACAACAGAGAAAATGTGCAAAACATATGAACAGATGGTTTATAGTGGAGACAATTATAAGTATATTGTACTGAATTGCATATTGTTCCCCCAAAGTTCATGTTCACCTGGAACCTCAGAACATGATCTTATTTGGAAAGGGAATTTTTGCAGATGTAATTCATTAAGACAAGGTACAACAAACTATCACAAGAACAGAAAACCAAACACCACATGTTCTCACTCATAAATGGGAGTTGAACAATGAGAACACATGGACACAGGGAGGGGAACATCACACACCATGGCCTGTCGGGGGGTGGGGGACTAGGGGAAGGATAGCATTAAGAGAAATACCTAACGTAGATGACGGGTTGATGAGTGCAGCAAACCACCATGGCACGTCATACCTATGTAAAAAAACTGTACATTCTGCACATGTACCCCAGAACTTAAAGTTTAATTAAAAAAAAAAGATGAAGTAATAATAGATCAGGGTAGTCCTAAGTCCAATGACTGGTGCACTTATAAGAAGGCCATATGAAGACATAGAGAGACCTAGAGAGAAGGTCATGTGAGCAAGGAGGTAGAGAATACAGCGATGCATCTACAAGCCAAGCATCGTTAAGGATTGTCAGCAACTACCAGAAGCTAAGAGAGAAATATGGAATGTTTCTCACTTAAAGCCTCCAGAAGGAATCAATCCTGCCAACACCTTGATTTCAAACTTCTGACCTCCAACACTGTGGGATAATAAATTCCCGTTGTTTGAAGCCACCAAATTCGTGGTAATTTGTATGGCAGCCCTAGGAAAATAATACATGGCCCTAACATGAAAAACAGGCAATCAGAGAAGTGTGATATTTAAAAATCAGAATAAAAAAAAATTTTGCATCCACCTAACTCATAAAATTTTGAAATTGAGGCAACAGTATGTGTTGGCAAGTGGCAAGAACTTTCATCCACTGCTGCTCTGCTGCTACCTGAGAGTATAAGGTGATGGAGCATCTGAAAAACACTTCTGTCACATGCATACCTTACATCCTAGCTATTCTACTGTCAGATATTTTCCTGAGAGCACGTCTTCCTAAATAGTGCACTCTAGGTAACAAGAATGCCAAATTTCTCTCCTTAGTCCTTGCAATGTGTGAGAGGGCCTGGGCAATTGCCTCTGGCCAGAGCAGCCCCATTTGTTTGTGCCAGTGAACCACAGAAGGAATGTTAGTTTCTAAGTGTGGTGTCCTATTAAGAATATTAGAAAATAACTGCTGTAGAAAAGTTCTTGTATACATGCTTTAGGAGATATGAGAAAGAATGTTTGCAATAGCATAGTTATTAGCAGAAACACTAAAAACAAATGTCCATTGATAGGCAACTGGGTGAATACAGTGTGATAATTAATGCAATAGGACACTATATAGCTCTGACATGGATGAATCTCAAAGAGAAATGTTGAGTGAAAAAAACAAGTTGCAGCAGAATACTTACTGTATAATCCCAGGGTTCAGTAAAGTTCTGCTTCTTAAGCTAAATGGTGGGAATCTGGGATTTTGCTTTATTATTATTTGGTGGAAGGAAGGAGACAGTGGTGATATTATGTGTAAATATGTTCATGTTTTAAGAACAGAGGGAAAAGACATACATATAAATTATCTGCAGAAGCTAATATTTCTTTTAATCCTATTCAGATTGCACCATCTTAAAAGTAAATATGACTATTGATATTGTTTAAACAAAGGGCTCCACATATTTTTTTTCAAAGGAGCACTATGCAAAGGCAACCCTGCTGGAATCCTTTTCAGACAAGCATGCTCACCTGTATGTTATTTAGGTCACAATGCCATGATTGAAGCATTTCTGCTCATCTGCTATAAGTAAAATCTAAATTATAGGTAACATTTCTAGAATGAAGTGCATTTTATAGAGCTATCAGTTGTGAATTTAACCCTATTAAACAAAAGACAACATTTATATTGGGACAGAGAAATTTGGTTCCTTGTTTCCCGGAATGGACTGAAGGAAAATTTCTCATTTTTTTGCTACTGCAGAAACAGCACATTCTTGAATTCTGTGATTGGAAAGCATAAATTCACCACTTTCCCGAGGCTTCATTGTTTCTTCAGTGTTAAAAATGTTGAAATCAATGTTTTGTATATGACTAAATGATGACAAACATGAATGCAAGCATACTCAAATGTTTGAATTATTTAAACTAGCATGATCAATTCATTAAATGAAATGGTATCTGTCAGATATTGATTTGTGTCTGGTCTGTTATAATCATATTGATGACAGACAACATCTGATATAATGAGTCAGATTGCCTTAGCAACTGCTTTCGATATTCCCATCTTTCATGATTTTGGTTGCTGTCCTTCAGTGATTCTCAGCGATCTCTTTCAGGCAAGGCTCTGACGTATACCATTTTTCTAAAAACATCTCCAAGTAAATCCCAGGACTTCAACCTTGGCAGGCAGAACATGACATATTGTTCAGGTCACAGATTGAACCTTTGCTTCTGCACAATGATTAAGTAAGCCCTTGGGCTTTAATCGTCCCCAGCTTTCTCCTGGGTCCCTGTGTACATCCATGCAGACTGTGCATTATCTAACTCCAGAAAGCCATTCTCTACAAAAGAGTATGAATGGTACCCACCCCTGTGGCTGTGCAAGGCCCTCATCACACATATAGGGCTTATTTTCATCACATATATAGGGCTTATTTTCCCAAACAGAGCTCTAGTGATAAGACAGCTGCTTATCCCTTTTGTACACTGTAAATGGAAAAGTCTCCCCTTCAGGGAGAATCTTGCCCAGTAGGCATAAGCAATGCCTTCACAGCCATCCTGTTGTCTTCCTGTTGCACTCTTGGATACTCCGTGTATTATAAGGACTGATATCAAGGTCCCTAATTCAGCTAAGTACTTACATGAAAGATGTTGGACCTATGTATGCTGTCCAGGTCACATTCTTATTAACTATCTCTTGAAGAAGATGAAGAGGTGGATAGTCTCAGTGGAGATCCTTTGTGGGAAAAGTAAATCTTAGACTAAAAGGTCATGTTGGTTCCATTACAAGACAAAGGTCCAGAACCCAGAAAAATGGATGAAAACTCAGACATAAACACAGGTTGTGCCTTTGCTGGATGCAAATTCTAAATCACTTTTATTTCCCTACAAGAAAACTCACCATTTTTCAGAACCACTGGGAGTCATCCAGAGCTTCCTGCCTACTTGAATCTCATTTTATCAGTGAGCTGGTCCATTTTCCCATGGCATCTAATTAATCTCTGCCATCCTAGATTTATTCTAGAGAAGGCCTTCATTAGTGAAAGCCCAATATGCCTATGTTTCCACCTACCAGGAGACATGTGTGCATGCATTTCAACTGCACTGTTATGCCAACCCTCTCTCTCAAACAGGCCTGGCTGCATGAAGCTGTTCTTTCGATATGCCAAGAATACTGGTAGACCGGTATTCACCACTCCCTGATTTCCAAGGTAGAATGAAAAACCTTCTGCTCCTGTTGTAACTTTATAACTTTCTAGGGCATCCTTTTGATGGGCTTTACTGCTGACCTGGGCTGTGGTAGATGTACTCACACAAAAAAGGAAACAACCTATTTTCTACACGTAATCTTCCCCTTGCTCCTTGCCATGTTCAACATGGTACCCTTTTAAGAAAAAAGATCTGAAATTCCCCAATCCAAGGTCAGGTCATCTTGAACTGTGAGCCTCTGCTCACTTTTTCCTTTAAGGAGACCCTATGTGATGTCTGTATAGATTCCTACTGCTGCATTAAAAATTGCCACAAACTTAGAGGCTTAAAACAATACCCATTTATTAGTTCACTGTTTGTATAAGTCAAAAGTCTGGCATACCTTAGCTGGGTCCTCTGCTTGAGGTTTCACAAAACTGAAAGCAAGATGTCAAACAAGCTGCATTCTGATTTGCAGATTCTGCTAGGAAAATATCAGCCTTCAAGCTTCTTTAGATTATTGGGAGAATTTATTTCCTTGAGTCTGTAGAATTCATTGCAGCTTGCTTCTTGAAAGATAGAAATATTAATAAAAAGAGAGGATCTCTATGCTTGGAGTTTTTGGCTTCAGGGAAAGCCTAGGCCCTGGATTTTGTTGTTGTTGTTGTTCATCTGTTTGTTTGGTTTGTTTGTTTTTGTTTTTGTTTTTTAAGACTCACCTCATTGGATTAGGCCCACATAGGATACCCACCCTTTTGATTAACTCAAAAGTCGTCTGATTAGAAACTTAATTTATGTCTTAAAAATCTCTTCACTTTTGCTATATTCTGTTCATTGGAAACAAGTTGTAGGTTCCACTCACATTCATTGTGGGAGAGGATTGCACAATGATATGACTCATGGAGGTCCTATTAGGCTCTATCTGCCACAATATCCTCAAATGAAGGTGCACTTGTCCTCTGTTATTATCCACGATCCAAAGCAGAGGACAAATAGACAACACATCCACTGGAAAAACACTTACAGGGCTGCACCTATCAACTTTATCACTTGCCACCTTTCCTCCTCCCTATGGCGTTATATCACAGTATTGAAAATTATAAATTCACACTCAGGCTACAGCCACTGTGCATAGCAGGTGAGTTGCCAAAGTGAAATATATTTCCTTGCCTCATCACCATTCCATGCATGTCATACCTTCCTTCCAATATGTGCAGATCACGTAAGAAATAAAATCAAAGTACCCTTTGTGCATAGAATGAGTGAATTAATCTTGCCCTTTATTTTATTTCGCTTCTTTTTGTTCTATAAAACCCTGTTATTTTCTTTTTTCCTTTTTTCTTTTAAATTCAGGGGGTACATGTGTAGGTTTGTTACATGGCCCTGTTATTTCTTATGCAAGTATTTTTAAGTTGCTTCAGCAACATGTTCTTCACTTAGAAAAAAAATTGAGGGTCTCAAATTGCAGGAAGAATGATTTAAAATTCCAAATAATATAGTTGGCTAGTGATGTAAAAGATTTTAAAGGTGCAAAACAATAGCATAACCCCACAGCAACTTTGCAGGTATAACCTGGCAGGGAGGGCTTGAAAAGGCTGACCAAACATAGTTTTCCTACAGAGGTCAGTCTTTTGACTTTCTGCTGTTTTCTCCGCAACTCTCACCTCAATTTCCCATTCTGAAGGAAACAAGTGATTCAGAAGGTGCCCACTGCCTTCTCAGAGCAACAGAACACTTGCCTCTGCCATTTACGTTACCTTTGCCTTTCACTCTTCTCCCCCCGCCGCCCCGCCTTTTTTGTGCTTAAGAAGTCCATTTTTTTGGTAGGAGTAAGAAAGCCTAAAGGTTTCATTGTTAGAAACATTGATTATGAGAATTTTCATCCTGAGCATCATCTATTTTAGGGTCAACTAAAATAGCTCAGGTTCAAAATAAAAGACTTACACTTCTCACAGACCCTGGAAACACAAGTTCAAGACCATCTGCCTCCCACTACAAGAATGATAGTCAAAGATACTAAGACTCTGTAGGACCACTAAGAATCACGAACCAAATCCAGTAATGCTGCTGGCATAGTCCTTTACCTGGCCACTTAAAACCAAATAAATCTCCATGATTATTCATGAGTTCTGAGATTTTAATACCAAGGTCATTCTTCTATGGATTCCTCTAGGCTTGAGCTGAACACACTCTTCCTCAAGTTGTTTTTTTTTTTTTTTAATCTGTAAAACGTTGGACTGCATGCTCCATCTGGAATCCCACTTCTCCTGCTTCCAAAACAATAGACTAGAAACACGATCATATATTCTAGGCTCTGTCAGATTCTCTGCTGTGCCAAGGCAGTTGTTGGGGGATATGGATGGACACAGGTCTACGAAATGGGCCAGAAAGCCTGCTGCACACTATAATAACAACCCTGATAACTCAGACGCCCATGTTCCTCTACTTCCACTCCAAACACTGTGCTTTAAGGGGTAGAAGATTAGATTGGAATTGAGTGGTATCAGGTGCAGAAAATTACCTTTAAGACACTATGTAGTGTGCTCATGCTTGGAGCATTAAATGAGGCTTCCTCATGCCAAAGAGACACTGCCCAGAATCAATGGTGATAACCCACCTAATTCCTGTTCTCTTGTCTCCTATTTCTTCTGCTGCTTTTTCTACTTACTCATTCTTGGCTTGTCCTGTTTACTCATCCCTGGCTACTCCTCTGGCATCCACCCCACTCAGCCTCTGGCAAGGTTCCAGTTCTTGATCTTGGCTGCCTCTTTGCTTGTGGATTGGACCTGATGCCTGCTCTAGTTTTCCTGGACTAATCTGGCATGTCTCGTAGGTTTGACCCTATCTATCCCCATGTTGACATCTTGCTTGAATACCCTTTTCAAAAGTAGCTTTAAAAAACAGTGATTGAATTATTTTATCCTTCTTTAAAGTCTCCAGTTACCTTGTTTTTTTTAAGGCAACGTATCCTCTTACTTCTTACCAGATTTTGGGATACATATCCTAATGTCAAATTTAATAACTATTTATTCAAATAAAGATGAGGAGACTTTTTAAATAAAATTCAAAACATTTTAATGAATAAAATTTTAATGAATGAATCTAGGAGGACATGTAATATATTGCACCTGACACATAGAAATATCAGAAATTTATTAATTCATACATCATGTATTTTTTAAAAGGGCTTGGGGTGGTTCCAAGATGGCTGAATAGGAACAGCTCCAGTGTACAGCGCCCAGCGTGAGTGATGCAGAAGACGGGTGATTTCTGCATTTCCAGCTGAGGTACTGAGTTCATCTCACTGGGGCTTGTCAGACAGTGGGTGCAGGACAGTGGGTGCAGCGCACTGAGCATGAGCCAAAGCAGGGCAAGGCATCACTTCACCCAGGAAGCACAAAGGGTCAGGGAATACCCTTTCATAGCCAAGCAAAGCTGTGACAGACAGCACCTGGAAAATCAGGTCACTCCCACGCTAATACTGTGCTTTTCCAATGGTCTTAGCAAACGGCACACCAAGAGATTATATCCCATGCATGGTTCAGAGGGTCCCATGCCCACGGAGCCTCACTCATTGCCAGCACAGCAGTCTGAGATTGAACTGCAAGGTGGCAGCGAGGCTGGGGGAGGGGCACCCGCCATTGATGAAGCTTGAGGAGGTAAACAAAGCAGCCAGAAAGCTTGAACTGGGTGGAGCCCATGGAGCCCACTGCAGCTCAAGGAGGCCTGCCTGCCTCTGTAGACTCCACCTCTGGAGGCAGCGCATAGTCGAACCAAAGGCAGCAGAAACCTCTGCAGTCTGAAATGTCCCTGACAGCTTTGAAGAGAGTAGTGGTTCTCCCAGCATGGAGTTTGAGATCTGAGAACGGACAGACTGCCTCCTCAAGTGGGTCCCTGACACCCGAGTAGCCTAACAGGGAGGCACCCCCCAGTAGGGGCAGACTGACAGCTCACACGGCCGGGTACTCCTCTGAGACGAAATCTCCAGAGGAACGATCAGAAAGCAACATTTGTTGTTCAGCAATATTCACTGTTCTGCAGCCTCTGCTGCTGATACCCAGGCAAACAGGGTCTGGAGTGGACCTCCAGCAAACTCCAACAGATCTGCAGCTGAGGGTCCTGACTGGTAAAAGGAAAACTAACAAACAGAAAGGACATCCACACCAAAACCCCATCTGTACGTCACCATCATCAAAGACCGAAGGTAGATAAAACCACAAAGATGGAGAAAAAACAAAATAGAAAAACTGAAAATTCTACAAATCAGAGTGCCTCTCCTCCTCCAAAGGAATGCAGCTCCTCACCAGCAACAGAACAAAGATGGACAGAGAATGACTTTGACAAATTGAGAGAAGAAGGCTTTAGATGATCAAACTTCTCTGAGCTAAAGGAGGAAGTTCGAACTCATCCCAAAGAAGTTAAAAACCTTGAAAAAAGATTAGACGAATGGCTAACTAGAATAACCAATGCAGAGAAGTCCTTAAAGGAGCTGATGGAGCTGAAAACCATGGCACGAGAACTATTTGACGAATGCACAAGCTTCAGTAGCTGATTCGATCAACTGGAAGAAAGGGCATCAGTGATTGAAGATCAAATGAATGAAATGAAGTGAGAAGATAAGTTTAGAGAATAAAGAATACAAAGAAATGAACAAAGCCTCCAGGAAATATGGGACTATGTGAAAAGACCAAATCTACGTCTAATTGGTGTACCTGAAAGTGATGGGGAGAAGGGAACCAAGGTGGAAAACACTCTGCAGGATATTATCCAGGAGAACTTCCCCAATCTAGCAAGGCAGGCCAACATTCAAATTCAGGAAATACAGAGAATGCCACAAAGATACTCTTCGAGAAGAGCAACTCCAAGGCACATGACTGTCAGATTCACCAAAGTTGAAATGTAGGAATAAATGTTAAGCGCAGCCAGAGAGAAAGGTCAGGTTACCCACAAAGGGAAGCCCATCAGACTAACAGCTGATCTCTCGGCAGAAACTCTACAAGCCAGAAGAGAGTGGGGGCCAATATTCAACATTCTTAAAGTAAAGAATTTTCAACCCAGAATTTCATATGCAGCCAAACTAAGCTTCATAAGTGAAGGAGAAACAAAATCCTTTACAAACAAGCAAATGGTGAGAGATTTTGTCATCACCAGGCCTGCCCTACAAGAGCTCCTGAAGGAAGCACTAAACATGGAAAGGACCAACCGGTACCAGTCACTGCAAAATCATGTCAAATTGGAAAGACCATCGAGGCTTGGAAGAAACTGCATCAACTAACAAGCAAAATAACCAGCTAACATCATAATGATAGGATCAAATTCACACATAACAATATTAACCTTAAATGTAAATGGGCTAAATCCTCCAATTAAAAGACAACAGACTGGCAAATTGGATAAAGAGTCAAGACCCATCAGTGTGCTCTATTCAGGAAACCCATCTCATGTGCAGAGACACACATAGGCTCAAAATAAAGGGATGGAGGAAGATTTACCAAGCAAATCAAAAACAAAAAAAGGCAGGGGTTGCAATCCTAGTCTTGGATAAAACAGACTTTAAACCACAAAGATCAAAAGAGACAAAGAAGGCCATTACATAATGGTAAAGGGATCAATTCAACAAGAAGAACTAACTATCCTAAATATATATGCACCCAATACAGGAGCACCTAGATTCATAAAGCAAGTCCTTAGTGACCTACAAAGAGATGTAGACTCCCATACAATAATAATGGGAGACTTTAGCACCCCACTGTCAACATTAGACAGATCAACGAGACAGAAAGTTAAGAAGGATATCCAGGAATTGAACTCAGCTCTGCACCAAGCAGACCTAAAAAACATCTGCAGAACTCTCCACCCCATATCAACAGAATATACATTCTTCTCAGCACCACACCACACTTAGTCCAAAATTGACCACATAGTTGGAAGTAAAGCATTCCTCAGCAAATGTAAAAGAACAGAAATTATAACAAACTCTCTCTCGGACCACAGTGCAATCAAACTAGAACTCAGGATTAAGAAACTCACTCAAAACCGCTCAAATACATGGAAACTGAACAACCTGCTCCTGAATGACTACTGGGTACATAATGAAATGAAGGCAGAAATAAAGATGTTCTTTGAAACCAACAAGAACAAAGACACAACATACCAGAATCTCTGGGACACATTCAAAGCAGTATGTAGAGGGAAATTTATAGCACTAAATACCCACAAGAGAAAGCAGGAAATATCTAAAATTGACAACCTAACATCACAATTAAAAGAACTAGAGAAGCAAGAGCAAACACATTCAAAAGCTAGCAGAAGGCCAGAAATAACTACGATCAGAGCAGAACTGAAGGAGATAGAGACACAAAAAAACCCTTCAAAAAATGGATGAATCCAGGAGCTGGTTTTCTGAAAAGATCAAAAAAATTGATAGACCACTAGCAAGAGTAATAAAGAAGAAAAGAGAGAAGAAACAAATAGATGCAAAAAAAATGATAAAGGGGATATTACCACCGATTCCATGGAAATATAAACTACCATCAGAGAATACTATAAACACCTCTACACAATTAAACTAGAAAATCTAGAAATGGATAAATTCCTCGACACATACACCCTCCCAAGACTAAACCAGGAAGAAGTTGAATCTCTGAATAGACCAATAACAGGCTCTGAAATTGAGGCAATAATTAATAGCCTACTAACCAAAAAAAGTCCAGGATCGGATGGATTCACAGCCGAATTCTACCAGAGGTACCAGGAGGAGCTGGTACCATTCCTTCTGAAACTATTCCACTCAATAGAAAAAGAGGGAATCCTCCCTAACTCATTTTATGAGGCCAGCATCATCCTGATACAAAAGCCTGGCAGAGACACAACAAAAAAAAGAGAATTGTAGACCAATATCCCTGATGAACATCGATGCAAAAATCCTCAATAAAATACTGGGAAACCGAATCCAGCAACACATCAAAAAGCTTATCCACCATGATCAAGTGGGCTTCATCCCTGGGATGCAAGTCTAGTTCAACATATGCAAATCAATAAACATAATCCAGCATATAAACAGAACAAAGACAAAAACCACATGATTATCTCAATAGATGCAGAAAAGGCCTTTGACAAAATTCAACAGTCCTTCATGCTAAAAACTCTCAATAAATTAGGTATTGATGGGACGTATCTCAAAATAATAAGAGCTATTTATGAGAAACTCACAGCCAATATCATAGTGAACGGGCAAAAACTGGAAGTATTCCCTTTGAAAACTGGCACAAGACAGGGATGCCCTCTCTCACCAATCCTATTCAACATAGTATTGGAAGTTCTGGCCAGGGCAATCAGTCAGGAGAAAGAAATAAAGGGTATTCAATTAGGAAAAGAGGAAGTCAAATTGTCCCTGTGTGCAGATGACATGATTTTATATCTAGAAAATCCCATCATCTCAGCCCAAAATCTCCTTCAGCTGATAAGCAAGTTCAGCAAAGTCTCAGGATACAAAATCAATGTGCAAAAATCACAAGCATTCTTATACACCAATAACAGACAAACAGAGAGCCAAATCATGAGTGAACTCCCATTCACAATTGCTTCAAAGAGAATAAAATACCTAGGAATCCAACTTACAAGGGATGTGAAGGACCTCTTCAAGGAGAACTACAAACCACTGCTCAATGAAATAAAAGAGGATAAAAAGAAATGGAAGAACATTCCATGCTCATGGGTAGGAAGAATCAATGTCATGAAAATGGCCATACTGCCCAAGGTAATTTATAGATTCAATGCCATCCCCATCAAGCTACCAATGAATTTCTTCACAGAATTGGAAAAAACTACCTTAAAGTTCATATGGAACCAGAAAAAGCCTGCGTTGCCAAGTCAATCCTAAGCCAAAAGAACAAAGCTGGAGGCATCACACTACCTGACTTCAAACTATACTACAAGGCTACAGTAACCAAAACAGCATGGTGCTGGTACCAAAACCGAGATACAGATCAATGGAACAGAACAGAGCCATCAGAAATAATGCCATATATCTACAACTATCTGATCTTTGACAAACCTGACAAAAACAGGCAATGTGGAAAGGATTCCCTATTTAATAAATGGTGCTGGGAAAACTGGCTAGCCATATGTAGAAAGCTGAAACTGGATCCCTTCCTTACATCTTATACAAAAATTAATTCAAGATGGATTAAAGACTTAAATATTAGACCTACAACCATAAAAAACCTAGAAGAAAACCTAGGCAAGACCATTCAGGACATAGGCATGGGCAAGGACTTCATGTCTAAAACACCAAAAGCAATGGCAACAAAAGCCAAAATTGAAAAATGGGATCTAATTAAACTAAGGAGCTTCTGCACAGCAAAGGAAACTACCATCAGAGTGAACAGGCAACCTACAGAGTGGGAGAAAATTTTTGCAATCTACTCATCTGACAAAGGGCTAATATCCAGAATCTACAATGAACTCAAACAAATTTACAAGAAAAAAACAAACAACACCATCAAAAAGTGGGTGAAGGATATGAACAGACACTTCTCAAAGGAAGACATTTATGCAGCCAAAAGACACATGAAAAAATGTTCGTCATCACTGGCCATCACAGAAATGCAAATCAAAACCACAATGAGACACCATCTCACACCAGTTAGAATAGAGATCATTAAAGTCAGGAAACAACAGGTGCTGGAGAGGATGTGGAGAAATAGGAACACTTTTACACTGTTGGTGGGACTGTAAACTAGTTCAACCACTGTGGAAGACAGTGTGGGGATTCCTCAGGGATCTAGAACTAGAAATGCCATTTGACCCAGCCATCCCATTACTGGGTATATATCCAAAGGATTGTAAATCATGCTGCTATAAAGACACATGCACACATATGTTTATTGTGGCACTATTCACAATAGCAAAGACTTGGAACCAAGTCAAATGTCCATCAATGATAGACTGGATTAAGAAAATGTGGCACATATACACCATGGAATACTATGCAGCCGTAAAAAAGGATGAGTTCATGTCCTTTGTAGGGACATGGATGAAGCTGGAAACCATCATTCTCAGCAAACTATGACAAGGACAAAAAACCAAACACTGCATGTTCTCACTCATAGGTGGGAATTGAACAATGAGAACGCTTGGACACAGGAAGGAGAACATCACACACTGGGGCCTGTTGTGGGGTGGGGGAAGGGAGGAGGGAAAGCGTTAGGAGATATACCTAATGTAAATGATGAGTTAATGGGTGCAGCACATCAACATGGCACATGTATACATATGTAACAAACCTGCACGTCTTGCACATGTACCCTAGAACTTAAAGTATAAGAAATATATATATATAAACACAGGTGCACAACACACAATTTGTTGTTGCTGTTGTTGAATAGCTGATGCAGTTACTATGGTGATGCTATTGTGCTGTTAGTTACTCTGAACACATTATTTTTTCATTGTATTAATGGTGTGTCATTTTTTACAAGTACTTATATGTGAATAAGTACAAGCAAATGATTGCTTATTTTGCTTATTGGTAGCATATTAATTCAGAGTCAGAAATGTTGGTAATACCAAACAACCACAGATTTTCCACGAGTGTAGCTAAGATGGTGACATTGTTGGTTTCTGATGTTTCCATGTACACAAACTTCATTTTATAAATGAATTATTTAAAATATTGTATAAAATTATCTTCAGACTATGTTTATAAGGCATACATGAAACATAAATGAATTTCCTGTTTAGACTTAGATCTCATCCCCAAGATAGCTCATTATGTACATGCAAATATCTAAAATTTGAAAAATCTGAAATCTGAAACATTTTTTGCCCCAAGCATTTCAAATAAGGGATACTCAACATATAATAGAACAGTCAAGGGGCCAAAGGTAATGGAATAGGACATATTTAATAAGAGAACTAAAGCAGCTTCTGCCCATGCAAGAGTTTTAATAAACCAGTGGTTTTTTTCTTCTGATTTTACTTATAGTGCTCCCACAAGACCTAGATGCGTGTTCATGGAGGAAGAATGAATGACTAATGTAAGTATTCTTGTCAAGATTCGTTGGATAAATGGAACCTTTGTCTGCTGTCTGCAAGTTGGAGAACCAGGAAATCCAGTGGTGTATTTTGGTCCAAGTTCAGAGGCCTGAGAACCACGGAAACCAATGGTGTAGGTCCCAGAGTTTGCAGGTCCAAGAACCAACCAGAAGCTCTGAGGTCCAAGGGAATGAAAAGACAGATGTTCTAGCTCAAGTAGAGAGAGTCAATTTGCCCTTCTTCTGCCTTTTTGCTTCATCTGGGCCCGCAATGGATTGGTGATGTCCACCGGCAATGGTGAGCATGGATCTTCTTTACTCAGCCTACTGATTCAAATGCTAATCTCCTTCCAGAAACACCCTCACAGACACACCCAGAAATAACGTATTTATCAGCTGTCTGGGCATCCTTTAGCCTAATCAAGTTGACTCATAAAATTAACCACCACAACAAGTGACATGATCTGACCCAGAGTCACTCTTCCTCTCCAACTCAGTTGTTCTATTATTGGGCCAAGCTTGAGACTGACACTGCTTTCCTTGGGAGTCTCTCTTGTTGCTCATCTGAGCAGACTCTTGGCAGCCTGCCCCCAGTTCATGTCAGATGCCTAGGTATGTCTAAATTCTAGCTTATGCACAAATCTGATCCCCCTTGGTATGACACAAAAAGTGTTTATAATGGTAAAGATTAAAAGAGAAGTCATAGACCGCTTAACAGGGGAGAAGCATTTATACTTATATTTTCCTTCCTAATAACTCCTCATGATTCTAGGAATTCTGAACGAGATAATTATTACCATTAAGCAACACCAGCCTATGAAAGCTTCTGGGAGGGAGGCTGTACCGTGCAAAGCCACAAGGGCCAAGCTGCCCAAGACCATGGGAACCCACCTTTTGCATCAGCGTGACTTGGATCATTTTGGAGTGTGAGAGATGGATTAAGTATATCTCAGTTTAGGAAATTTCTCTTTAAATAAAAAAATTTATCAGCTGTCTTTGCCCAGATTATGCCTTTCAGCACTGGCATTTAATTTGTTACATTTTATATACCTGCATGGCTTTTTAAATTTAAGTATATATATACATATACATAGCTATTTTAGTATTTAATAACAGAATTTTTAAAATTAAAGTTTGAAAATATCTTTTTAGGTAAAGTTAGCAGACTTAGCAAATAAAAATATAGAACACCCAGTTAAATTTGAATTTCGGATAAATGACAATTTTTAATATAAGTATGTTCTATGCAATATTTGGGACATATTTATACTGAAAAAAATTATTTATCTGATAGTCACATTTAACTAGACGCCCTGTATTTTATCTGGCAACCCTAGTCTAGGACACAGGCTTAAATAACTAGGCTGTTACTTTGATGTTTTGTACTGGTCATTTCAGGGTATTCCATGAGAAATGAACACTTGTTGTTCCAACCTATTTGGAAGTTTTGATGTGGACCACTTAAATTGCTAAATGGCTTCATAGGTTCCCTATAGTTACTTGCCATTACAGAGGTTTGCAGCATATGTGGCCCTTGATCTGAACTATAGTCAACCCAGAAAACTGCCTATGATACTCTGTTATTTTCTGCTGTGCTGAAGCCAAAGTAATTATGGATTTCTCTGGAGGAAAACATGTCCATTGATTTTAAGTTGTTTGGGGGAATGTTAATTTAATGTAAGTTTCCTTCTGCCATGACTGTTACTTCTATATAGCCTACACAACAGTTGCATAGAAAACAAAATACCTTTTGTTGAGAAGTCTGGGGTTTTGATTTTTTGTTTGTTTGTTTAGCTTTGAAGAGGCAATTTTGGGAGAGGGGTTGGTGAAAGGCAGGAGAAGTAACTGGAGACTTGAAGCAAAGTTCTTTAACCTTAGGTCACTGATCTTCTGAGGTGCAGGTTGAATTTTGGTTTTGGGAGTTTTATTTGCCCTCAAGTAGCCATCTCAGCAGTCCACCACAGACTAGACAGAAACATGAACACCCTCGGCCACTCCGCTGATGTTGGCTCTCAGGCCGTTCTGAAACCAGCATTACAGGAAAGCCTAATATTTGAACTTTTCACTCTTGGTTCATTTTATTAGACAGCAATGAACATTATCCTTGTACTAAATGATGAAGAGAAAAATATGAAACACCCTTAAAATTAGTCTTTGTTTTTCTCCTTCCTCTTCTCTTTAGATACATTTCTTTTAGAAATTATTTCCCCTTAATCCATTTGTCCATATTGAAACATGTTTGAAAATCTAGGTGATAAGAAGAAGGAAAATACAGAAATACAGAAAGACCACCCAAAAAATGTTTTTATATGCTATTAAATACTTTCCAGTCTCTTAAACTAATTTTTACTTTTGAACTGAGCAGACTAGAACTGAATTTCTCAAATATTAAAAAAAGAAAAATAATAGAGTCTGTATCCAAGTTTTTTACAGAAGTTGTAGAGGAATCTATAATGTAACATTTTAGTTATATCTAAAAGTTTCTCCATAAATAAATTTTTTAAAATAATAATTTATTTTAAGAAGGAAAACTGTAACTGAATCTGTGTGCTCTTCTTTCCTGATTCTATATAGTCAAGGCATTATCCAAATGCCAGAAAACTTAAATACAGAGCAGCCAAGCTGGGGGCTTTAAAAAGAATATTTTATAGACTATTTTTTAGAGCTGTTTTAAGTTCACAAGGAAATTATGCAGAAGGTACGGAGATTTTCTACATACCTTCTGCCCCAATACGTGCATAAACTATCCCTTTATCAACATCAGCTAGGTGCTTTTTCATCCAAACAAAAATCAAACGAGTGAAACTGTGGTGGAAGAGAATAAAAAATGAGTCTTCTCAAACCATCTTGTACTTAATTTTCATATCTTTAGTCTGTATATTATAGATTTATGTGTATGTACGTATACACATATATACTATGTACATATATAGTATATATATGTATATATATAGTATATATAGTATATATATATACTATATATATATATACTATATAGTGGATATATAGTATATATCCACATACATACTGTACATAATTATTCTTACAAAATAAATATTTTGCTTATTATACCAATACAACATTGTCAAAAATTCTAAATGGCCTACATTTAAAAATAATCCCCACGCTGAGACTGCTAGCTGTAAGCTTCCAAATTGACCACTGTTAGAGTGAGCTGCTAGTTTTCTTCCATAGAGACAATCTAAACATATCCTCTCTTCAGACAGGGGAAATGCTACATTGTTATGGTGGCTGACAAGAACAATAAAAAGATAAATGTGAGATATGTCAAGCATCTACTATTAGATTTCAGAAGACTATTTTTTAATGAGGGAAAAAAGATATCAAAATAAGTATTTGAGAGGTAATGCCTGATGGTGGCTTGCTTGTGGAAAACAGTAGCTTTTAATCCTAAGAAGGGTGATGATTCATCACATCACCAGCAAATCATGGAACCACTTTGTTAAGCTTCCTTGTCTGTGATATAGAGAATCATGCTATATCTTACCCATGAAGTACTGGGGTTGCCTAAAGAAATACATATTAATATTAGGTGGTTTTAAAATTTAGGAAACCATGTAAAGAACTACAAGAAAACATTTAAAAAAATAAGGTTGTTCCTCTCACATAAAGAGTGATAAATGTGATGTCACTTAAATGGGTGTGCTTTAGGAGGTGTTGGGCCTTCATAATCCCATTCACACTGGGGCCCCATACAACTAGGCATGTTCAAAGCTGTGAAGCAACCCCACCAGCCATATCCAAGAAGGAACAAAGCTGAGCCCTCATTAAGGGTGCTGGCTTTGCTTTTCTCAACCCACTTCACAAGTTTGTTATTCAAGAAGCATGTACTGATCATCTATAGGCACATGATGTTGTTTGCTCTATGACGGGGTTTCGCAATGTGCTAGAGATTGTCCTGTGCTTCATAGGATGTTGGGCAGCATTCCTGGCCTCTACCTTCTAGACACTAATACCTTTCACCCATGTCCTAGCTGTGATGAATAAATATGTTTCCAGATGTTGCCAAATGTCCACTCAAGAGCAAAATCACCTCCAGATGAGAACCACTGGTCTATGCTAAAACAGTGATCCCCAAACTTTTGTAGACATAAGACTCACTTAAAATGCTGGTTTAAAATATGGGTCTCTGTGCCCTAAATTCTAAAATTTAATTCAGGAAAGCTGAAATGGGTACAAATAATTTGTAGGAAAAAAAGAGAAAGAGAAAAAGAAGTGGATTGGGGAGTGAATATAGGACTCAAGACTCAGGGGCTTAGAGGTACCAAGGTGGGATGACTGAAATAAGTGCTGCAAAGTTGCTTAATACAATTTCCCTTCAACTCCTCAAACTTATTGCAGGTATTTCAATATAAATAGTTTTGTATTAATATAACCTCTGTCCTTAGCAGAGTGTGTGGTGTAGAAAGATGTTACATAAAAGCAATTTTTGAATGAATGATTTATTAATGATTTCAAGGGGAAAGCATAAGTGCTAATTCACTTAGTTCAGTGTAGAATGAAGCTGTTTAGTTCTAATGGCCAGGGGAGGTGTGGTCTGTGACATTTATCAGGAACCTTGCAGTGAGCAGTGAGTTCTAATCCTGGAAAACCAGAAGTGGGGTTGAGGATAAAATCTACAGTGTATCTCATTTGGGCCATCCCTTTACCCAGGACCTGAAATCTCTTATTAAATACTTTAGTAAAACTGACTTTCCTAGGGAAAGATTAATAGAAGAGAGAATGGCAGGGCGTGGTGGCTCACACCTGTAATCCCAGCACTTTGGGAGGCTGAGGCGGGTGGATCACCTGAGGTCAGCAGTTCGAGACCAGCCTGGCCAACATGGTGAAACCCTGTCTCTACTAAAAATACAAAAATTAGCAGGGCGTGGTGGTGCATGCCTGTAGTCCCAGCTACTCAGGAGGCTGAGGCAGGAGATTTGATTGAACCTGGGAGGCAGAGGTTGCAGTGAGCCGCGATCATGCCACTGCACTCCAGCCTGGGTGATAGAGCGAGACTACATCTCAAAACAAATTAATTAATTAATTAATAAGAAAAAATAGAAGAGGGAATGTTAGAACCATTTTCAAATTGTAAAGATTAATTTCCTTCCTATTCTGCCTTCTTATTACATCGTCTTTCTCCAGCCCTCTACTAAAATTCATAAAACTCAACCATGAAAACATTTCTTCATCACTCCCACAGTGAAAAATAAAACAGAGAAGAACAGCGAGATTCTACATTAGCACTGGTTATGTTGAGTGCGTTCTCTGGGAAGGGAGTTGTTGTAATACCTTAAGGGAAGGGATAATTAGGATCATGAAAGAGTAGACATTTGGTAGTTGCTTGCTATGTGCCAGACACAGTACTAGGTATATTTCATACTTTGTCTCAAAATATATTTGGGGGACATAAATCTCAGATTCTAGTTATGAAGTTTACAGCCTCTCTGCCTCTGCTTGTGCCATTTCCTCTGCCTAGAACCCCCTTTTCTCTCATAACTATCCATGAATATGTCATTCTTTATTCAAACCTCACATTTCCATATCTACTTACCTTTAAGACATTCCTAACTTGCCCAACTCTGAAAACGACAGGATCTTCTTGCTTTGTAAACTTCTGAAAGTTATTTATATTGTACACCCAATACCTGCTTTTTGCCTTATATTGCAGTTTTATAAACTCATGAGGCACGTGGCTGCCTTCATTACTGTAAGACAAACTCCTTCAAGGTAAAAGCCATGTTTTTTTTTTTTTTAAGCTTTGTTTTCCTCAAGCACAGTGTTTTGCAAAGTTTCAGTTTCAGATTTCTCTTGCATCAGAATCATCTGGGATGTTTGTTGAAAATCCAGATTACTGGTACCCACCTCAGTTTTGCTGAATTAAATTTTAGAATGTAGGGCTGAGGGACTCATATTTTAAACTAGCATTTTAAGTGAGTCATGTGTCCACAAAAGTTTGGGAATCACTGTTTTAGCAAAGAGCAGTGGTTCTCAGCTGGAGATGATTTTGCTCTTGAGGGGACATTTATCAACATCTGGGAACATTTTTGCTCATTACACTTGGGACAGGGGTGAGTACTACTCGTATCTAGAGGGTAGAGGCCAGGGATGCTGCTCAACATTCCTCCTCCTTGAAGGCAACAGTTACTTTTACAAAAATATTTTTATAAGCTCTGTCCCTAGTAGTGTGTGGTGTAGAAAGGTGTTATATGAAAGCAATTTTTTGATGATTGATTTAATAAATGGATTATTCCCTAGTCTTTACCACCATTGATTTCAAAGCATTCAAATTCTCAAATTCTAAGCTGTTGTTTTAAACTGCTTATAGAGATAAACCTCATCTGAAACTGTTCAGAGTTGTATCAAGTCTTTTAGCCAGAGAAGAATAGTCTTTCCTCTTTCAAAGCTCACTTCCACTTTGTGTACACTCATTAGTGCCCTGATGCCTATCTCAGTCTTAAACCCAAAGTCCATTTACAGAGGTGACTGATGTCCTAAGGAGCCTTTGGTCCCCAAACCTAGCCACTTTCTAAATGTATCTAGTAGTGAAGTATCCTGTAGATATTCCTAAGAAAAAAGTGGAGGTTTCACTGAGGTTCTTTATAAAACATTTATTTAAGGCATAATCTATTACACATTAAAATTATGCAACCATAATTCTCACTCAGAGAGCTGCTTGTTTCCAAACTCACAATATTTCTCAAAAAAAAAAACAAAAACAAAATATCTTGTTTTTTTGTTTTTGATTTTTAAATTGTCTTTTTGTTTTATAGGTCCTGTGTGATTTATGCTTTAAAGAGATTCTGTTTTGACGTGTTTCCAGGATTTGTTTCATAATTTAGAACTCCTTTTAGCAGTTCTTGTAGTGGTGGCTTGGTAGTGGCGAATTCTCTCAGCATTTATCTGTCCGAAAAAGACTGTATTTTTCCTAAAACCTTCTTCTTGGAAGAATATCCATTTTCCTATTTGTTTTTATAGAAAATATAGACAAGGTGGTCAGTCTTTTTTTTTCTATAACATTCTACAATGTGGGTTAAAAGAAATAATTCTAAATTTAGAAGCTTTTTTCTGAAATTTATTATCTTTACAATTTGTTTTAGTTATCAAACTCTATAAAATCACTGAGCACTGTGGAGTTTACAAAAGTGGAACTGTAAATGGTTCTTGACCTGATGGCACATGAAATGGCTTTGGGAGATAATACTCAGCTGAACAGTGGATAAATAATCAAATAAGGCAGTCCATATTTTAGGGCCAGAGTTAGGAGTTCACACATAAATTTGGAAAGCCATACTCAAACGTAGAAACCAAAGTGTACTGGAGTAATCAGGTAAAATTTTGAGATTCAGGCTGATGAAGAGGAAGGTTAGAAGAAAGAGCACATTAATCAGAGGATAGCGATGCAGAGGGAGAGGGAATTTCTGAAAAGAGAGAAATAGGACAATGAGATTAGTGTAGCACAAATCGTGGTATGTGTTGATAAATACTGGAATGGAGGAATATCAGCTACTTGGTGAACTTAATCAAGAGTGCCTTGAATGCTCAGTTGCATAGTAGGCAATGAAACACCATGAAGCAGTATGGACAGATGAGTAAATGAGTGAGAATAGTATTTTAGGAACATTAGTTTGGAATGGTTGCAGATTGGGTAGGGGAAAGAAGAGATGGTTTGCAGATTGATAGAGGAAAAAGGAGAATGGAGACAGGAAACCCAGTTAGAAAAGTATTACACTCATTCAGAAAGAAAGCAATTAGTTCCCCAAGTAAGCTGGTGACAGAAAGGGGCAGATGGTTATAGTTTTGTCAAAGATGAGTAAACGGAACTGAGCAAATTCATTGGATGTATGGGGTAAAGTAAAGGCATGAGGAATTGCCTCCAATTCTAATCACAAAATCCTAGGACAGCTGTATTCTCCTTAAATCCTCTCAGTCTACCTTGTCCTCTTAAAATTTGCACAAAATTTTCTGCCCACCATACTTGAGAATCTATGAGTTGTTTTTTGTTTGTTTGTTTCAGAGAATAGCACTTAACACCTAAATCTACCAACACTGACAACGTAACTTTTGAGAGGCAAAGTTCAAAATCTGCAAAATCAGAACATTTCAAAGATAATAGTCTATCTGTTTAACATTCTTCACCACATGCCTCCATTTATTCGTAGTGCCATTAAAAATGTTCGGTGTTCATTCCTGAAACCAACCCTGGGCTTCTGGATCCAACAGCAGTGTCGATTATATGATTGCTTAAACATCAAAGCTTTTCTTCACTAATGTTCTTACCAGGGGACATAAACAGGCAGGTCTTTTCTCTCTGGTTTAGGCAAATGCCTATGTTGTTCAAACCAGCATACTGTACATTTCTGTGTGATTTTACGTGTTTGATCGTTGGACAGATGGAATATCTGCTTTTCCCATTGCTATCAATTGAATGTGTGCAGTGCACATCCTGCTCAAAGCAGACCTGTTTTGTCGGGCAGAAGTCAGGGCTTACTGCCCTGGGACAGCCCATTTCTTGGAAATGCTCGTAGGATCTTCAGCTTCCCCTTCTGAGGTATACAAGGAAAATCTTACCCTGAGGAAATATAAAAGGATTTCCTGACACCAGCCAAAGAAACAGGTGCACACATATTTGATTTGATAAAAATGGGATACAGAAGGTGTGGCCATAGTGCAAGAATATTATTTTCCCCTGCTCAACAGTTTCAGTGGTCCACTCAGAAAACTTCTGCCCTGAGTAATCACTGTCTCCATAATAAATTTGAGTGCCTTACTCTGGAATTCCTTCACAATCTGGCCCCAATTGGCTTTTCCAACCATATTACAAACTACATCCATTTAAGATCTTGTCACGCTAAACTACTTACTGTTACCTGATCCTCAACCCAAGCTCTAGCCTTGCTTATGTGCTTTCTTCAATTTAAGCTTATCTTCCTTCACAATCCAAATGTCCAGATTCTTGGCATCCTAAAAATCCCATTTATTCGGCAACCCATGAAGACTTTCTTCATCTCTCAGGTGCAAGTCAGCCCTCACTGCCTTATCCTCCCAGTGCAAGTTACATGTATTTATCTGATGGCACCTACAATTTCTATCTGAATTAAGACTAATAGTCTTACCTGTGGACTATGTACATCTTGGGGAGTTTATGCCTGATCCATCTTTGAGTGCTTCACCCTAGGGTCTTGTATCTATGACATGGTGGAAAGAATACTTGGAGAAAATTTAGGTTCAAGTCTCCCTCTGTCTAGCTGTGTCACTGTGATCAGTTTACAAATTTCAATATATCTTTTTAAGATTAGGTGTGATAACATAAGTCATTCCCTAAAGGATTAGATAGTTAATATAGTTTATGACAATATTAATACATCATGGATGACACACCAGTTTAAAAAATTAATCTATTTATTGACATTATTATTAGAGAGATTTTTTTTTATGTAACATCACACACTGACCCAATTTGTTTCCCAGTTGGGACACCCCTGAAGTGTATCTGTTAATAAGAAGAAAACAAGTTAAAATGTGATCCTGATATTAAAATTACTGAACCCTACTCACCTGTCTTCTGATCACTGGCTCAGCCTCCTGACCTTTTTTTTTTTGTTACTATACTTAGCCTGTGTTATACTGATTCACAAGAGCTGCCAGTAAGATGAAATGGAGGTAGTTTAATTACTAAAACAAAAAAAATACCATTTATTCATTCAAAAACTATTTATTGAGTGTTCCTAAAGGTCAGATACTCTTCTAGATTCTAGTGATAGAGTTGTGAATAAGACAGATTTCTGTTTTGCTCTAGAGATGTTTACAAACTAGTAGAGAAAGTTAGCTTGGCATAAAATTCCATTTCAATATAACATGGTATGTTAGTTTTTGGAGTGGAGTAGAAGGAGAAAGTGGTCAAAAAGAAGCTTACCAGAAAAAAACGTATTCAATGGCTAATAAAACCCATTCATGATCAAGCAAAATGTACTTCCCACTTCATTTGTGGGAAAGTGCATTCAAGTTGAGTTCATTGTGTCAAAAGATAACAAATGGTGAGGCTGCAGAGAAATAGGAATACTTGCACACTGTTGGTGGGAATGTAAATTAGTATAGCCATTAGAGTAAACAGTATTGCGGTTTCTAAAACAATTAGAAATAGAACTACCATATGCTCCAGAAATTCCACTACTGCTTATATATCCAAAGGAAATAAAATCAATGTCTTTACCATCTCACACCAGTTAGAATGGTGATCATTAAAAAGTCAGGAAACAATAGGTGCTAGAGAGGATGTGGAGAAATAGGAACACTTTTACAGTGTTGGTGGGAGTGTAAATTAATTCAACCATTGTGAAAGACAGTGTGGAGATTCCTCAAGGATCTAGAATTAGAAATACCATTTGACCCAGCAATCCCATTACTAGGTATATACCCAAAGGATTATAAATCATTCTACTATAAAGACACATGCACACGTATGTTTAATGCAGCACTGTTCACAATAGCAAAGACTTGGAACCAACCCAAATGTCCATCAATGACAGACTGGATTAAGAAAATGTGGCACATATACACCACGGAATACTATGCAGCCATAAAAACAGGATGAGTTCATGTCCTTTGCAGGGACGTGGGTGATGGTGGAAACCATCATTCTCAGCAAACTAACACAGGAACAGAAAACCAAACAAACACCGCATGTTCTCCCTCATAAGTGGGAGTTGAACAATGAAAACACATGGACACAGGGAGGGGAACATCACACACTGGGGCCTGTTGGGGTTTGGGGGGCTAGGAGAGGGATAGCATTAGGGGAAATGCCTAATGTAGATAATGAGTTGATTGATAGGTGCAGAAAACCACCATGGCACGTGTATGCCTATGTAACAAACCTGTGTGTTCTGCACATGTACTCCAGAACTTAAAGTATAATAAATAAATAAATAAATAAAATAACATCGGTGTCTTAAAAAGAGATCTGCAGTCTCATATTTATTGCAACATTATTCACAGTAGCCAAGATAGTCAACCTAAGTGTCTATCAGTGAACGAATGGATAGAGGAAATGTGGTATATATACACAATGGAATACCATTCTGCCATAAAAAGAAGGCAATCCTGTCGTTTGTGGCAACATGAATGAACTGGAGGACATTATGTTAAGTGAAATAAGCCAGGTACAAATACTGCACGACCTCATTCACATGTGAAATCTAAAAAAGTTGATATAGAAATAGAGAGGTCAGGAGATTGAGACCATCTGGCTAACACAGTGAAACCTTATCTCTACTAAAAACAAACAAACAAAAATAAATTAGCCAGCCGTAGTGGCGGGCGCCTCTAGTCCCAGCTACTCAGGAGGCTGAGGCAGGAGAATGGCGTGAACCCGGGAGGCGGGGCTTGCAGTGAGTCGAGACCGCGCCACTGCACTGCAACCTGGACGACAGAGCAAGACTCCATCAAAAAAAAAAGAGAGAGAGAAATAGAGAGTAGAATGGTGGTTAACAGAGGCAGGCACAGTTGGGGTATGGGGGACTGTGGAGATGTTGGTCAATGGGTACAAAGTTTCAGTTAGGAAAAATATGAGATCTATTGTACAATATTGTATAATAGTTAATGATGAAATTCTTGAAATTCTTGTATTCTTGAAAAATGCTAAGAAAGTGAATGTTAAATGTTCTCACCACAAAAATAATTTTGTGAGGTAAATACATATTTTAATTAGATTTTACCATTCCACAATTTATACTGTTACATTGAAATAAGATAAATAAGTAAATGGAACTCATTGTGGAAAATGTGGGTGATGAAGATGTAATTTATGCCTATTCACCATACCCATGGTTGACTTCAGTCTTCAAATTCCCTATAGAGAAGCTTGCTTGAAACTCCAGAATCATAGTAAGTATGTCCGTCAGTGTGCTTAATGAAGGCCAAAGCTGGAAATTATTGAGAAGGAAAGAGAAATCTTTTAGGGTTCCATTAGCTAAGGATTAAAGGAGAGAGCTGAAACCAAGAACAGGAGAGTTAGATGTTGATTGGTGTTCAAAAGAGAGGCACTTAATATTCTGCCATCTTGGGGCAGAATGTGTGTGTGTGTGTGTGTGTGTGTGTGTCCAAACACAGATATAACTTTGGTGATATAAAGGCTGGGTAAACATGGTATGATAGTAGAGTGGGAAGGCTGACAGGGTATGTTGAATATCTGCTGCCCCAGAAAGGGCCAGGAAACATTAAAAATGCTGCTATTCTCTAGAGATGAGGAAAATCATGTTTATAAAGTAAATATAGTAATGATAATAACATGTAATATATAGACACAAAGGTTGGTAATAAGTCATCCTATTATTTCTTATTGACAATTAATGACAATTGGTGATTGTGACTTTACTCACCACTAAGTTGTTTGAGGTATGGTTTCCAGATCTGATTTTCTATGATCTGTAATTGCAAAAAATTTAGAAGTCATAAATTAAAATTTTAAAACCTCTGCTAGTAATTTATTTTTATTTTATTGAAGTTCGTGTAAGTTGAAATACACACACAAGACTAGGCTATCCATCTTATCTGTATATTCCTGGTCACATATTTCACATTTTATTGAGACACATTCTCTTTGGTTCTAAATTTACTTAGGTCTGTGACACACCCCCTCTTTGAAGACAGCTTTTCAAGTACTTTTTTTTGTTACTGAAATACATTAATTTAGAAGTTTAAGGATTATATATGGTGATTGAGTTTGCTCAAACAGTTTCAAGGTGATATATATGGGAATTGCTATGCTTCAGGCATGTTTAATAGCTAATGAATGAGGAGTGACTACAAAGTGCTAGGGAATGACTCCTATCATGGTTCAATTTAGATCGGCATTTTAAACATTCTTGCCCCATCTCAAATTATTATCTCTTTTGTAGCCCAAACACTGTGATCTATGTACCAATATTTCTAAAATTTTATCTAATTTTCTGCTGCTGGTTAACATATTTACTTACCAATATAACATAAACACTTAACTAGATACAATTAGATACTTGTTCAGTGCTGTGGAAGCGTAACTGAAACTACCTATTAAAGAATTTTAGCACTTTTTCAAAAGCAACTTTTTCTACCTCTTTAATTATCTCAGAAATATTTCATGGATTTTATTCATCATTCCACATTTGATTTTATAAGCTAAACTGAAGTATACTGAAA